>NC_136062.1:94981482-95209688 GCF_964261635.1 Lissotriton helveticus | reverse complement strand
ACAGGCTGGGCATTTTGAATAAGTATTTATTGAACAATTGTTATTCTGGTGTAGAATAGATGAGCTGCAATGTAGGAGAGTAGGGTCTGCTAGCGTATGGTCACCCCAATTTTTGCTTTTTGCTTCACTGGTTTTCGACTTAATGTGGCTGTGGGCATGCTAATCAGACCCACAGCCTGCTGTTCTCTCTCTAAATTCACAGACATGTACTATAGGTACATAACCAATTTGGTACTGGACACCTTGTCAGCCCCTGTACCATGCACTATAGGTGCCCAGGGCAAAGGTGCATCCAAGGCCTACCAGGGGCTGCAGCATATCTTTTGCCACCTCTGGCTGGTACTTAAATCGACACAACTGGCTGTTCACACAGCTGGGGCAAGGTGGTGTACTCACCCCTTGCTTAGATATAGTATACCTATATCTAAACCTATATCTGGACACATATATACCTATCAGTCACTCCTATGGCAGGCCTTTACAATCCTGGAGGCAGAGTGCTTGGTTTTATGTGAGATGGTGCTCTAGCATGAGCTGAGCCTGTCTGCAGTGTTCGGAACCATTTCCTTACTGCTGTTCCAGTGATACTGCCATACCATATACTCTTAAGTGCATTATAATCCTCGTGGTTAATGCTAACTTTGGTTTGGCTTTATCAAAACATGTCGTGTTTGGTGTCATACACTTTGGAATACACCCCCTCGCCAGTTCTGGCGACGGGGGTAGCATTCCACCCTTCTAGAGGGAGAAGACATGTTACTTTACTGAAAACGCGGTTAATCCTAACCAGAGCCCCAGCATCACAAAATGGATGCTGCTGCCACAGATACATGTCTGACCTCCTGCTGCTGACCGAAACTTGGCAGAGGACGCCTGGACAAAGGGTTTCCTGTGACACCACCCCAGACAGGAGATAGTGGATTGTAGCAGGGAGGGTTGAAAGAAACTAGACACTGCCTGGGGCACACAAGGTGTCACTGGGACGATTCCAGTCAAACCGGTTCTGGGGCACTCCAGCCCCAGTCTTGGTGACAAACTGGACAAAGGAAAGGGGTGTACCCACCCCCTTCCTGGGTCCCACCCATAGGAGGGACCTAGCAGGTAATCCAGCCCCCAGATTTGGAATATAGGTGGGAGCAGTGCCAATGCCCATCAGATTATCCTGACTGAAACTTATGAAATGAAACTCTGGACCCTTCGACATCCCACTCGACGTGGAAGACTGAAGAATCTCCCTTGTGGTCAAGGAGTGACCACCCTGTGCAACAGGCACCATCCAGCACCTTGATGTTTGCTTTGTTGCAGTTCCCGCCGGAACTCGAGCAACAGAGATTGACAAGACCCAACGTGCCTGCCTTCTAACAGCCTGATCCACAGTCCCTGCAAAGCTGAGACCCGTGGAGAAAGGAGTGGAAGAAGGCGCCATCTTCGGGAGGTAACAATGAAGCGATGACCGTGCAGCACCCGAGGCTCCCTCAAGGCTGTGCGTTAGAGTTTGAGAAGCTCCAGCCAGAGCAGCTTGTGCACTGAAGCTCACCCCTCCACACTCGACGAGTGCTGCGTAGGGTCCCTTTTGCACTCCCTGCTCGAACGCGTTGGTCCGGTCGCTTGCCTGTTGGCTAGTGGCCCCAGAACCGACGAACCTAAGAATTTACACAGCTGGGCTGGTTGCTCCAGACTGGCCCTCGCTCCCCTAAAAAGGAGCACCCGCTCTGACCTTGCTGGTCCGAGTGTTAAGCCTTCTTCGAATCCTGCATGGGTTGCCCTTGCCAAGGCTTGTTGACTCCGATCCGGAAGCCGACACCGCCGACAGCGAGAGCCTTTGTGGGACAGCTCGTGATCCACTCCAGGACATCCTCGGTGCCCCAGAGTCCACGTGGCAGCGGAGACAAGGCACCCGACATCAACCTGATTGCGCCCGACATCGTCTGGTTCCTTCCTGGTCACTGGCTAGTGACCCACACTCTGTCCCCTCTGCTTTCAGGTACCCATCAACTTCGATCCACCCTTGGATCACACCGGACACTTCTCTCTCTTGGACGCCTGCAGCATCTTCATCCTCAGGCACCATCGAACTGCGTGATGAAACCCGACACACATTGGCACCTGTGCACCCGCTTCCTGTGGGTGAGGTAACTTACTAGCGCCAGTGTTCCCACACTGGTACACACCTCTAGTGCCTAAGCCTAAAGTTTGGTAGTCCTAGTCCAGTCGGAAGACTCCTTTTGCAATAACTTTGTAACTTTTACGCACCATTGACTTTACATTGGTGCAAGCCGTGCTTCCCGCACTGCACCCGAATCCCGCGGGCTACTCCCGTCCTAACTGCTGTTAGTCCAGTGTAGTCCTAGCGATTCACAAGGCCCTAGGTCTTACCCCCCATCGATTAGTGATTGTTATCTACTTTTTTTGATATATGGTTTGAGTGGCCACCGGCCTCATCCAAAACGTGCAACTTGTCTATGTTATACTGTGCTTTTATTTAAACGCTTGTGCTCCATTGCTCATAAAGAGTAGTGGGGATTATTCTAAGAATAAATACATATATTTTGATAATATATAACTTGTGTGGTGTCCTTTCATTTGATATTACAGGATTGCATATGGTAAAACAGCTGGCTTTACATGTCCTTTGGAGTTAAGCCTTTAAGGCTGCTTAGTCCATGCTACCCCTAGGATAGCTTGTCTATAAGGTTGACTTACAACCACCACCATAAGGGATTGTTTGGACTGATACAGGGTGCCCGCAGAACTGTGGACATCATATACCAGGCCAACTTCTCACATTGGTGGCAGCGGTGGGATTTGAGCTTGCTGTTGTTTTACCTTTGCAATCTTTTTATCAAATTGAAAGATCACATTAAGTACCATAGGTACATATAAATAAAATCTTAGCATATTTGAGTTCTACTGAACTTAGTGGTTGTAGGTAGAAGGGCTTAGCACACCCTGACTACAACTCACTAGTAAGGGACAGTAGGAAAACACTTAGTGTAGGTAGGTGCATCCCTTACACCACACTAGAGTCAGTCAGTCAGTCAGTCAAAATACTTTATTTCGATAAATCAATATCATAAAAAGACAATAGCACTATACAATGTTCACATGATCTAAAATACAAAATTAATACAGGATAAAATCATGATTAATTTACTCAGTCCGAGTCATTACAACCAAGTATGAAAATATTGTCCTTTAAAAATACATTTAAAATACATTAAAATACGATAAAAAAGAGGTCAGTTAAGTAGGACTACATTTTCCTGTAAAATTTACAGTCTTACATAGTAATTTCATTTAGTAAACATTCCCTATAATATAAACAGTATATACTTTCATCCACTATAGAACCATGTTATGAAGGTTATGGGGCATCTTCCTTTTCTTAATCCTTGCAGCCCCCACAAGGAAGTTAGCAACATGAAACATAATCCTGGGGGTCTGCAATAACTGTAAAAACAGGAGAGCTGGCTTTACCTGAATAAACCCTGCCTCCTTTAAAATGGGGATCAAATATTTCGTCCTTAATGCCGTGTAGTGACCGCAGAACATCAATAAGTGCATTGTATACTGGATAGAAAAATTGTCACAGGAACACGGCATTGCGTCATCAGGGGTACTCCAGGTCGGAAAATGACCAAGGTTCAAGTGAATCAGGTTAAACCGGAATCGGGTCAAAAGAAATCGGTGATAGGCGTGGTTCACAGTAGTTAGATACAATTCAGGGCCTACTTGGGTGCTCATAATAATGCTAGCCCTCACCATTGGTTTTTGTAATTCCAATTGTTCCCTCTCCATGCTTAGCAATTCTCCCATCAAACCCTTAATCAAAGCGATGTCCTTTGTTGTTATGGATGCCGGGGAAAAAAAGAGCTCTGGTCTCCCTAGCTTAACGAGACTGTCTTTGATGTATGCTAGCCACAGAATTTTATTTACTCTATCTAGCTGCAGGCAGTCTTTCAAAATAATGTGGTTAAGAGGGATTTCCTGGTTCAACCAGATCTTCAGCCAGGCTAGAACAGGGGCCATTTTAAACATATCTGAAATATATCCTACTCCTAATTCAGTGTGGACTGTATAAGATGGAGTGGACTGTGGCACAGAGAGGACAGCTCTTAAAAATTTATTCTCAGTAGTTTGTATACTGTCTGGGGAACAGTATCCCCAAATTGCACTACCATATGTGGCCACTACAAGGCATTTTCCTTTATAAATTTTCAATAGGGTTGCTATTGGCCTTGCCCCTAGTTTTTTCAAAAACCCCTGAAGTGCAGAGGATGATCTGGCAAGTGAGATGTTTCTGTTTTTCAACTGTGGACCCCAGTTGCCTCTCTCATCAAAGGTGATTCCCAGATATGGAAAAGTGGCAACTCTACATAACTCTTGTTTACCACAAGTGAATGTTTTTAGATTCTTATTCTTTTTGCTCCTGCCCATTATCATGATTTGAGACTTCTTTACATTTATCTTTAGGTCCAAAGAACCCATGAAGTTTTCAAATACATCCAAGAGGCGTTGTAAGCCCACACCAGTCCGTGAAAGCAAAAGGGCATCATCCGCATACAGAAGAACCGGGATCCCCAGTTCTCCTATACGCGGGATGTCAAGAGATGCCTCTTTTAACGCTGGTTCCAGTGCGTTTATATAAATGGTAAATAGGAGGGGTGCCAATATGCACCCCTGCCTAACACCCCTTTCAGAGTTAAAATGGCTAGTACATCGACCCTTCGAGGTTACTCTAACCGAAGCTAAAAGGCCAGTGTGCAAATCAGCCAAGAGATTAACTAGAGCCCTGTCTAAGCCCATGTCAATAAGGATTTTCCACAGTTTTGAGCGATTTACGAGGTCAAAAGCAGAAGAGAGGTCCATGAACCCCAGATACATGGACCCCTCCTTGGCCCTAGTGTATTTATCAACGAGTAAGTGCAAGTTAAGTCCTTGATCTATCGTGATCTGTTTTGGTCTAAATCCGTACTGAACTTTTGATAGGACCCCTTTCTCATTCAGCCAATCATTCAGTTTTGATAAAATGACCCGGCCCAATATTTTCACAGACGAATCAATCAGTGAAATAGGTCTGTAACAGGAGGGGTCTTGCCTGTTACCCTTTTTAAAGACCAGAATGATAATGGATTTTTTCCACGAGGCCGGGATGTTGTCGTGATTGAGAGCATTAAAAACATTACATAGAACTCTAGACCAAAATTTCGGGGCACATTTAAAAACGTCCGCCGATACCCCATCAGGGCCCGGTGCTTTATTTTTCAAAGTCAGATCAATTGCCCTTTCTACTTCTGCAGCCTCAAAAATGACGGCAGGGACCTCTTCATTACTAGTTTCCACTACTGTAGCTTCCACAATTACAGCAGGGGCCTCTATATTACTAATTTCTGAGTATATTTTGCTAAAATGTTGGATCCAACCCTCGTCTGTGATATTTGCCTCAAGGGGGGTATACTCATCACCCGAAAATAATGGCTGATTTATGATTTTCCAAAATAGACCACTATTTTTTAAGGTTTCGGGGTCAAGTAGTTGGGCCCATGCTACAACTTTCAGTTCCCTTTTCCTCTCTAAAATGGCTTTTTTGTACATATTTCTTGCAGTAGCTATGCCTACACAATTTTTAGGCGTGGCTTTCAATGCTGTAAGTAAATCTCCGTGGGCTTTAGAACATTTTTTATCAAACCATCTTTTACCTTGAAGTGGCATCTGTCTTGGTCCTGCCTGTAAACTACGGTTAATTTCTATACAAATGTTATCAAAAGCCGCTATGACTTCTTCTTTTTTTTGTATTCGATTTACTAGGCAGATTGCCACCTCATCCTCTACCTTAGTCAAAACTTCTTGGAGGAATGTTTCAGGGACTATTTTGGTCCATTTTAACCTTCGCCTCTGATCTTTAACGGCCACATTTAATCCCCCTCTATGTGTCACTGTTTTTAATGAAAGTAGATCTGTGATCTTCACTTCCAATAGAACAGGATTGTGATCACTAAAAACTGATACCTCTGTATAATATTTTAAAACATTACACAACAAAAAGGAAGACATGAAAATATAATCAATAATAGTGCCATCGTCTATACCCTTAAATGTAGAGGACCTAATTTTACCATCCCCGCAACCTGACTCATATAAATTCCATCTGGCAAGAAAATTTTCAAGATACTCTCCTCGCCTAGTATGTTCCAGATGGATGGATGAAGAGAAGGGAGGACCTTCATCGTCCTGACTGGTGTAGGGTACAGGGGTGGATGTTAAAATCTCCTCGAAATTTTATCTCAAAAGTATTTACATTTGCACTATAGAAGAAGAGAAAGTATTCGCTTGGTCCCATGTCTCTTGTAGGGCAATAATGTCAAAAGATTTTAATATGTTTAGCCAATCAACATTTCCAACTTTGTTCTTGATGCCAGCAATATTCCATGTAGCAATTTTAAAAAAGGATGTGGGTGGCTGAACAGTACTCCCTAAATCGGTAGGCAGTCAATCGTTGTCCTCAAGTGAGGATAAAGCGGTATAACAATTATATAATGGTAAGGCCTGTTCAAATTGAGTGTGTGTATTAGCCAGATGGTAACAATAAGGGTCCCCATTTTTTTGATATTGAAAGACATTTGGAACATAACCAACCCCTCCCCCTCCCCTTCTGTGCCCATTTGATGAATACTTAGGCTGATTAGGTGGTGGGCGTTGGGTATTATCCCAATGATTATAAAAGAACCCTAGGGGTCTAGCACATACAGAATTTTCCACTGTCGATAAAGAGGCTGCTCTAAGGAGGACTGTTGCCACATGTTGTGGGTGCGTAAAGTTTACAATGATGCAATCCCCACTCGAATTCTTTCTAGCATTACCAATCCAACTGACTCTTCGAGTGAAAATTATGTCATTAGAAAAGGCAAGCGGAAAACCACAATTCCTGTTTAGCCATGCTAGTGTTTTATTTTTTAAAACGGCATGGGTTTCTAACCTGGGATCAGACAAACTAGAATCGACCTCTGGGACGTTTATTAGCACCACTGTCTATGGAACACACTCCGGTGGGAGGTTAACTGCAATTTTTCTCTTAGGCCTACTTTTCCCTCCGTTTTCTCCCCCCACTGGGGTGTTCTGGCTACCATTATTTAATGTGGGTGGTTGTACTAACGATTGTACTGGCGGTTGTACTAATTGGGCTCCCACAGATGGTAAATTAGTGGATGGAGTTTTCTGTGATCGTGTGACTGGTAAATTTTGTGCGGTGACCATTGGCCCTGAGTCCCCTGTACTAGCAGAAACTGCCACCCCTCTTACATTGTTACCAGAAAAAGGACTCGGATGTATGACGTTACAACGCATGCTTTTACCACGCATGCGGTTACAACGCGGTTTTTACATCGCATACCATTACAACGCATAACGCTTTTGGGTGTTGGATAGTGAATAGTTTAATTTACTATTCCAACTCCAGTCCCCGTGGACACTAGGAAAGGTTATTGGATAGTAAATTAACCTATTCCCTATCCTAGAGCGCCCCCTAGCGCAATGCGTTGTAATAGTTTGCGTTGTAATGACCGCGTTGTAATGGTAGTGCATTGTAAAAGTTTCGTTGTAAGTGATGTTTCCCAAAGGACTCGTGTGTATGTGAATCCGGGTCATATGGGAATCTAAAAGACCCCCTAATCTAGAGACCTCTTGAGAGACTTGCTCTAGCTTTGCCATGAGGGGTCTAATCATTGCTTCTAATTTTGACTCAATGATAGTTGCCAGGAGCTCTATATGGGCAGGGTGCAGATTATTTAACTCAGCGCTATTTGTGGGTTCTAGTGTACTTCCACTACTGGTTGATGTAGTTCCCGTCTTTTTTGTCTTCCGACCCACCACCCTTTTGACAGGGGCCTTCCTGCATGCCCGCACTGCTCTCAAAACAGGTGATTGGGCTGGAGAAGGCATTGGGGAAGGTGTCGGGGTCTGACTGGGGGTAGGATCGGTTCTAACTTCCCGCTCTTCCGATGTCACCTCGATTGATACATCCTTAGTGACATTAACGATGGAATCATCAAGGCAACTAAGTGACTGGGGCAACAGAATTGTAGGCGATCCCATCCCTGTGGGAGAAGCATCAGGGCTTATCCTATTTATTGAAAGTCGCCTTTCTTTATTGATTTTATTGACCACCTTCACGAGATAGTTATCCAGTGTCCTCACCTCGTTTGAGGTCGATTGTTTAGTCTTTGACATGTTTAAGGGGCCAAGAGTGCTATAAGTACTATACACAGATGAGGTAATCCAATGAAGTCTCACCCAGTAGATGTTATAGTTCAATATTGTTGATAAGGTCCAAGAGCAAAAAACTAATAATATCGGTACAAAGAATTATATCTTACGGTTAGTCCAGGGTCCGAGGAGATAAGACCAAAGTCCGTGGCCCAGCCCAGCCTCCTCTGGCCTGCGCACGTTCCGCGGGACGAGGGTCTGGCGTTGCCTTTATGCACCTCCTGGCGCTGCTGAGGGCGTCACTGATGGTAGGAGGGGCCCGGCGGAGCCAAGCCCGGCCGGGAAACAGGCGGAGCAAGGCCCGGCCCTTTGTTGCTGGTGCTGCGTCGCTGCGGCGGAGCTGAGCCCGGCCGTGAAGAGTACAGGTACCGTTTTATCCCCACACTAGAGTCATGTCTGGCACAGGTGAAGCTACAGGCTCTCTACCTGTGAAGGTTGGCCCTCCACAGGCAACCTCCAGCTATGACAACTTCAGCTACAAAGACTTGAGTGCCCTGTGCACTGCAAGGAAGCTGAAAAAGGGTCACAACCCTACCATTCCTATCAGAAAACCGTCTCACTGTGATTTCGAAAACAATTGAAAAAATAACAGATCCCCGCCTTCCTACGCGGCTTGCTAAAACTCCCTGGCTGCCCAGACCTTTCTGCCTTAAAGTCATGCGCCTGGACACACCACCATCCATATCTGAGGTGACATTCATTCCTTGATCTCTGGATAATCTCCATAGTGAGCGACCTGGCCCTGAAGAGAATCCCTCGTTTAGCGTCTGCTCTTCTTGGTTTTGCCCTAGTGTGAACATGCTGTTACACTAGATGCTTTGAATTTTACATATATTCCCACTCATTGTCCACTTAATTGTTATGATTTATTGGATTCAAATAAAAAAAGAATGAGTATATTTTTCAATTCACTGTAAATAATTTTGTATTTACGCAGCAGACCGAATACTTAGCCTTTTTGTTTATCCAAATTCAATTGGGCTAAGTATTGTAGTATGAATGTATGAATGGTTGTGGTATGACTGTGATATGATTGATTTTGGAATGCATGGTTGATTTTATTGCCTTATTTTTTGTGTCCTAGTTTTCTATTTTGTACAAAAATGTTCTGTTTTTTGACAGTATATGATGAAAGTTGAAAGAAATGTACTTTCAAATTGGTTTTGTAAAATAAAAGAGCTATTGAATAGCATGTCCCATCTTGGATAAGGTGAATTGTTTTGGGTGTTATAATAAGACATCAAATAGAGGATCAGTATTGGCACTTCTTCTCTGTTGTGTAGGTACCAGGTAAGCAGAGGCAATTCCCCTGAGGACCACAACAGCTCCTGTTGTGGCAAGGGCCCTACTTGGAGTTTTCTCCAGAGTGGGCTTTCCAAAGGAGGTACTTTCAGACAGAGGTACAAACTTTATGTCTGGATACTTAAAGGCAATGTGGAAGGAGTGTGGAGTGAACTACAAGTTCACCACACCCTATCACCCACAGTGCAATGGGCTTGTTGAAAGATTCAACAAGATCCTCAAGGGAATGATAAAAGGATTACCTGAAAAGCTCAGGCGTATATGGGATATCCTTTTACCCTGCTTACTCTTTGCTTACAGAGAGGTCCCACAGAAGGGTGTTGGCTACAGCCCTTTTGAACTTTTGTTTGGCCACCCTGTGAGGGGTCCATTGTGTCTTGTGAGGGAAGGATGGGAGTTACCTCTCAAAAAGCCCAAACTTGATATTGTGGACTATGTACTTGGTCTCCGCTCCAGGATGGCTGAATACATGGAGAAAGCATCCAAAAACCTGGAGGCCAGCCAAGAAATACAGAAAGCTTGGCATGACCAAAAGGCTGTTCTGACTGAGTACCAGCCAGGACAGAAGGTGTGGGTGTTGGAGCCAGTGGCCCCAACAGCACTCCAGGACAAATGGTCTGGACCCTATACCATAATGGAAAAGAAGGGGGAAGTCACCTACATGGTGGACTTTGAAACCCCTAGGAACGCCCACAGGGTGATCCATGTGAACAGACTAAAAGCATTTGTTGACAGGGAAAGCATGGGCTTGCTCATGGCTACAGATGGGGATCAGGAGGAAGAGAGTGACCCTCTCCCAGACCTGCTTTCCCAAAACCCTGATGGTGGCTCAGTTGATGGAGTAGCCTTGGCAGGCAGCCTCACTGACCAGCAACAGATGGACTGCAGACAAGTTTTGCAAGCCCATAGACACATGTTTTCACTCACACCCAGTCATACTACCTGGTGCACCCATGTGGTGGACACTGGTGATAGTCTACCTGTGAAGAATAAAATTTACAGGCAACCTGACCATGTCAGAGATTGTATCAAGGCTGAGGTTCAGAAAATGTTAGAACTTGGAGTGATTGAGCCATCCGAGAGCCCCTGGGCCAGCCCAGTAGTCCTTGTGCCAAAACCTCATACCCAAGATGGAAAGAGAGAAATGAGATTTTGTGTGGACTATAGAGGTCTCAATGCTGTCACTAGGACAGATGCTCATCCCATTCCAAGGGCATATGAGCTCATTGACAAATTGGCTTCTGCCAAGTTTCTGAGCACATTTGATCTGACAGCTGGCTATTGGCAAATCAGGTTAGCTGAAGAGTCAAAGGCCAAGACAGCATTCTCTACCCCCAGTGGGCATTATCAGTTTGTGGTGATGCCCTTTGGTTTGAAGAATGCACCTGCCACCTTCCAAAGGTTGGTGAATCAAGTCCTTTCTGGGTTGGATGACTTTTGTGCAGCATATCTAGATAATATTGCTGTCTTTAGCTCTACCTGGGAGGATCACCTGATCCACCTGAAGAAGGTTCTGGAGGCCCTGCAAAAGGCAGGCATGACTATCAAGGCTACCAAGTGCCAGATAGGGCAGAGCAAGGTTGTGTACTTGGGCCACCTAGTAGGTGGGGGTCAAGTTCAACCATTGGAGAGCAAGATCCAGGCCATACAGGACTGGGCTCCTCCAACTACCCAGACACAAGTCAGAGCCTTCTTGGGCCTGACTGGGTATTACAGAAAATTTGTAAAGAACTATGGGTCCATTGTGACACCATTAAATGACTTGACATCCAAGAAGATGCCCAAAAAGGTTCAGTGGACAGTTAGCTGTCAAAGGGCATTTGATGACCTGAAGAAGGCCATATGCTCTGCACCAATCCTTAAGAGTCCTGACTACTCCAAACAGTTCATTGTTCAAACAGATGCTTCTGAGTTGGGGGTGGGAGCTGTGCTTTCACAACTTATTATAGATGGTCAAGACCAGCCCATTGCTTTCATTAGCAGAAGGCTGACCCCCAGAGAGAAACGTTGGTCAGCCATTGAGAGGGAGGCCTTTGCTGTGGTTTAGGCCCTGAAGAAGCTGAGGCCATACTTGTTTGGTACCCACTTCCTAATTCAGACAGACCATAAGCCCCTCTTGTGGCTTAATCAGATGAAGGGTGAAAACCCCAAACTACTCAGGTGGTCCATTTCCCTACAGGGGATGGACTATACAGTGGAGCACCGCCCAGGGACTGACCATGGTAATGCAGATGGTCTCTCCAGGTACTTCCACCTAGAACATGAAGACTTATCTGGTCAAGGATAAGTTTAATGTCCCTGCGTTTGGAGGGGGGGGGTTGTGTAGGAGAGTAGGGTCTGCTATCCTTTGGTCACCCCAATTTTTGCTTTTTGCTTCACTGGTTTTCGACTTAATGTGGCTGTGGGCCTGCTAATCAGACCCACAGCCTGCTGTTCTCTCTCTAAATTCACAGACATGTACTATAGGTACATAACCAATTTGGTACTGGACACCTTTTCAGCCCCTATACCATGCACTATAGGTGCCCAAGGCATAGGTGAATCCAAGGCCTACCAGGGGCTGCAGCATATCTTTTGCCATCCCTGGCTGGTACTTAAATCTACACAACTGGCTGTTCACACAGCTGGGGCAAGGTGGTGTACTCACCCCTTGCTTAGATATAGTATACCTATATCTAAACCTATATCTGGACACATAAATACCTATCAGTCACTCCTATGGCAGGCCTTTACAAATCCTGGAGGCAGAGTGCTTGGTTTTATGTGAGATGGTGCTCTAGCATGAGCTGAGCCTGTCTGCAGTGTTCGGAACCATTTCCTTACTTCTGTTCCAGTGATACTGCCATACCATATACTCTTAAGTGCATTATAATCCTTGCGGTTAATGCTAACTTTGGTTTGGCTTTATCAAAACATGTCGTGTTTGGTGTCATACACTTTGGAATACTACCCCCTCGCCAGTTCTGGCAACGGGGGTAGCATTCCACCCTTCTAGAGGGAGAAGACATGTTACTTTACTGAAAACGCGGTTAATTCTAACCAGAGCCCCAGCATCACAAAATGGATGCTGCTGCCACAGACACATGTCTGACCTCCTGCTGCTGACCGAAACTTGGCAGAGGACGCCTGGACAAAGGGTTTCCTGTCACAGGGAGGTGTCACACCACCCCAGACAGGAGATAGTGGATTGTAGCAGGGAGGGTTGAAAGAAACTAGACACTGCCTTGGGCACACAAGGTGTCACTGGGCAGATTCCAGTCAAACCGGTTCTGGGGCACTCCAGCCCCAGCCTTGGTGGCAAACTGGACAAAGGAAAGGGGTGTAACCACCCCCTTCCTGGGTCCCACCCATAGGAGGGACCTAGCAGGTAATCCAGCCCCCAGATTTGGAATATAGATGGGAGCAGTGCCAATGCCCATCAGATTATCCTGACTGAAACTTATGAAACGAAACTCTGGACCCTTTGACATCCCACTCGACGTGGAAGACTGAAGAATCTCCCTTGTGGTCAAGGAGTGACCACCCTGTGCAAACAGGCACCATCCAGCACCTCAATGTTTGCTTTGTTGCAGTTCCCGCCAGAACTCGAGCAACAGAGATCAACAAGACCCAGCGTGCCTGCTTTCTAACAGCCCGATCCACAGTCCCTGCAAAGCTGAGACCCGTGGAGGCGACCGAAAGCGAGGGAGCGGCCATCTTGGAGGAACAACGAAGCGCTGACCGTGCAGCACCCGAGGCTCCCTCGAAGCTGTGCATTGGAGTTTTAGAAGCTCCAGCCCCGAGCAGCTTGTGCACTGAAGTTCACCCCTCCACACTCGACGAGTGCTGCGTGGGGCCCTTTTGCATCTTCCTGCTCAATGTGTTGGTCCGGTCGCTTGCCCGTTGGCTAGTGGCCCCAGAACCGACGAACCTAAGAATTTACACAGCTGATCTGGTTGCTTCAGACTGTCCCTCATTCCCCTAAAAAGGAGCACCCGCTCTGACCTTGCTGGTCCGAGTGTTAAGCCGTCTTTGAATCCTGCGTGGGTTGCCCTTGCCAAGGCTTGTTGACTCCGATCTGGAAGCCGACACCGCCGACAGCGAGAACCTTTGTGGGACAGCTCGTGATCCACTCCAGGACATCCTCAGTGACCCAGAGTCCACGTGGCAGCGGAGACAAGGCACCTGACATCAACCTGATTGCGCCTGACATCGCCTGGTTCCTTCCTGGTTCCTTCCTGGTCACTGGCTAGTGACCCAGACTCTGTCCCCTCTGCTTTCAGGTACCCATCAACTTCGATCCACCCTTGGATCGCACCGGACACTTTTCTCCTGGACGCCTGCAGCATCTTCATCCTCAGGCACCATCGAACTGCGTGACGAAACCCGACACACATTGGCACCTGTGCACCCGCTTCCTGTGGGTGAGGTAACTTACTAGCGCCGGTGTTCCTACACTGGTACACACCTCTAGTGCCTAAGTCTAAAGTTTGGTAGTCCTAGTCCAGTCGGAAGACTCCTTTTGCATTAACTTTGTAACTTTTACGCACCATTGACTTTACATTGGTGCAAGCCGTGCTTCCCGCACTGCACCCGAATCCCGTGGGCTACTCCCATCCTAACTGCTGTTAGTCCAGTGTAGTCCCAGCGATTCACAAGGCCCTAGGCCTTACCCCCATCGATTTGTGATTGTTATACCACTTTTTTGATATATGGTTTGAGTGGCCACCGGCCTCATCCAAAACGTGCAACTTGTCTATGTTATACTGTGCTTTTATTTAAACGCTTGTGCTTCATTGCTCATAAAGAGTAGTGGGGATTATTCTAAGAATAAATACATATATTTTGTTAATATATAACTTGTGTGGTGTCCTTTCATTTGATATTACAGGATTGCATATGGTAAAACAGCTGGCTTCACATGTCCTTTGGAGTTAAGCCTTTAAGGCTGCTTAGTCCATGCTACCCCTAGGATAGCTTGTCTATAAGGTTGACTTACAACCACCACCATAAGAGATTGTTTAGACTGATACAGGGTGCCCACAGAACTGTGGACATCATATACCAGGCCAACTTCTCACATGCAACAACCGTGAGACAGTATAAGTTATAAATGATTAGCAGTACTATAAACGTAAATGGATGATGTAGCTCAACCATCTTACAATAATCATGAATACATACAAATATATAAAACACATGATAAAAAGAGGCATACTCCTACGATGCCTTCCTAACTAGATATACCTACATGTACCTAGCATGTGTATAGGTGTTAAGCCAAGAATGCCTCTAGGATTTAGTCAACCTCCTTACCTGAAGTGAGAGACTGGGAACCCAGTCTTGGTCTTGAGTTGGACACCCCGCGAGGGATGTTAAACCCTTGCATGCTGGAGTGTCTGCATGCACAAACCTCAGCATCTCTGTGGGGTAAGACACAACTCATTTACGTACAACAACCAACAAATTGTCTATGCACTACTGTACCTTGTTGGAAAAAATAATAAAATAGTGAAAATTCATATATCGGACATACTACACACCAGTGAGACTACACAGATATAAATTAAGACCTGACGACCTTTGCGACAGACGGCAACAGGAGGGGGAGGGCTTCTTGCATCTAGCAATGTGAGACAATACAGAGGTACTGGGTAGAGGTGATTGCTTTGTTGTCCAAAATGGTTAGCACCTCCATTCCCATCTCCTCCGTCATGGTGCTGCTGGGTTACACTGAGTAACTGCAGGTCACGCACAGGTAATTCATATCACTGGGACTGCTCCTTACAAAGCGAAGGGTAGCATGCAGATGGGGCCAAGGGCGGGCTCCTAAATTCAAGGAGTGGCTGATGAATCTCGTATATTGTAAGGACCAACTAACAACATATGAAGAACTATTACTGGTGACTTCCCACCCAAGGGACATTTGTGATCCCCTGCCCAGACTGACAGTTCACATAAAGGGTCAGAAGGCTCTTGCACCTACACTGGTGGTGAGGACAATCCATACACATTGGGAATATGGGAACGCATATCTCACATTGCGTATTTCCATATTGTGAAGGGACACACAATAGAAGCGTCAGATCCAATCCAATAATCGTGTGCTATGTACCCAAGAGAAACTGTATTAAGTTACAATGTCAATATCCAAACTGTTCGAACTGGGGGTCTCTAGTTGGCACAGGTAGGTACCACTGTCCAAATAGGGACCCTTGCTTCTAGTCAGGGTAAGGAGGAAACACTCTTAGATAACCTCTGCTCACCCCCCTGGTAGCTTGGAACGAGCAGTCAAGGCTTATCAAAGGCAATGTGTAAAGTATTTGTACCAACACTCACAGTAACACAGTGAAAACACAACAAACTGACTCCACAACAGTTTAGAAAAATAAAGGTATTTAATCTACACAAGACCAAAACGACAAAAATCCAACATACGCAGTTCAAGATTATGGTTGTAAAAGAGATCTTAAGATTGCGATAAAATAATCCACAGTTGCGTGAAAAGTTCACAGTTACGTCTCGTTTAGTCAACAGTACCTTTAAATGCGACAAAGTTCCAAAACAGAAGCTGGTGTGGTGGAAAACAAGCGATGCAACACTCCTGACACCTTGTGGGAGGCGATGCGACAACCCCGCTGAACTTAGCGGGCGTGTTGCGACGAATCCGGTCTGTATGGGGAGGGAGGCAATACCGGTGCGGAGGTTCCGTAGGAAAATGTTTGCAACACCACAATGCACGATCTTGAGGGACTGCGACCATCTCCGGGGCGACGATGCGCGGCTCAGCGGCGATCTTTCACTTGCAGTTCCTGGATGCGATGGCTCTGCGACGATTCTCGCAGCGACCTGATGCGGTGATCTCACCCAGTGGCGACAAGCTCTGCAACGATGTTCTCAGCGACCGAACTCTTCCCACAAACGAAGGATGCAACATCTTCAGGCAGCAACGACAGGTGCTGCGACGATCTCGTTCTTCGTAGCGGAGGGAATTTTCTCGCTATGCCGGAGATGCGATAAAACTTGCAGAAAAGTTCCTTAAAATCTTGGTTTCCAGCTTCCCAACACAAGTACAACTTCCAGAGGCACCACAACTGGCTCAAGCACTCTAGGAAGGACAGAACTCTCTTAGCAGAGTTCAGGGAAGCTGGGGGTGAAGTCATTTTGTTCCTGGGACTTCTTAACAGGGAGCCAGCTCTTCTCAGGCCCTTGGAGATTCCTTCAAGCAAGGGGACACAGTACAAAGCAAAGTCCTTCCCCTCTCCTTGGCAGCAAAGCAACAGCAGGTCAGTCCAGCAGAGCTCCAAAAAATCAATTGGGGAAGTGTAGAGGAGATGATAGAATCACCCTCCTGAAGTAGACTTGTAAACAATGGGATTCTATCAATGTGAGTGGTGACTAATTTTATGTGATATTCTCTAAACTTGTGAAAAACTACAATGTGAAAATTAGGCCTCTCTGCGGGTGGCAGAATGAGGGCACTGTGTGTTTTTAAAATACCCCTCACACACTATGAATCCCATAGTGTCATTCTCCCATGATAGCCTTACAGTAGTGAAAAACGAAAATGGCAGTAATTCACTACCAGAGCATGTCACCTGCACCAGTACATGCTCTACCTTTCACCTACACCGCACCCTGCCCAATGGAGTGACCAATGTGTACAGAAAGGGAAGGGTTAGGCCTGGCCAGTGGGGACACTGACCAGGAGGACATGGCAGTTCACAGACTGCACACTGTCACTGCGATGGTAGGCCTGAAACACCATTTTAGGGCTACTCATGTGGGTGGTACAATCAATGCTGCAGGACCACTAGTAGCATTTGTTATCACCAGCCCTGGCACACTCAGTGCACTTTACAAGGGACTTCTTGGTGACACAAATATGCCAATCATGGATAACCAATCACCATAATAATTTACACATGGAGCACTTTCACTTTGACACTGAACAGCAGTGGCAGAGTGCCCAAAGCATCTAAACCAGCAAAAACGAAATCCAGCACAGCATCAAAAATACAGGAGGTAGAGGCAAAAAGATAGGGGGAAACCACTCCAAAGATGCCAGGTCTAACACAAACAATGTTATTTCTTGACCCATATACACTGGGGTAAGATACGATTCATGTATGTACAATTAGATGCAACAACCAACGAATTGTGTATGCTGTACTGTAAATTTTAGAAAAAATTAATATAATAGAGAAAAAAAAGTAAGCAAAAAAAACCTACTTTTTGGTAAGAGGAACCGGATATATGACTTTTTACATTTTTAAGTCAGACAGTCCGTTGAAAAAGTAAAACGCCACTAAAAAATAACAGTTCATGATTGACCAGGGTCTAGGAGCAATTCAGAATGACTACAATAGAGCAGAGGTGTCAGACCTGTCAGCTTAGGGTGGTCTTCCCTAAACGTTTTGCCTTACTCCTCCATTTTTCATGATCTTATTTTTGCCGGTAATAGGACTCTGCACACTTTACCATTGTTAACCAGTGTGAAAGTGGATGTGCTCACTTCTTAAAACATAGTAATATTTGCTTTTCCCCAATTGGCATATTTAATGTGCTTTATCTCCTCAATATAAGGAGAGCAAAGTGACAAAAACGATTTTATTAGACTCACCCAGCACAAGGGGAAAATATGCAAATCTATTAGATTTATTAGTAATTAAGATCTATAAAGCAACCTTTTAGATCCCCAGGTGAGTGGGTCAAACTGAAATAAGCTTGGAGTTCCATAAAGACAGAGGGGTCGATCAGGATGGCGGACGGAAGAGCCACCGCGGCCCTGGAGTAGGCGGAAAAAGCCTTTTCCGTGTCCGCCTGCCGCGGATACTCCGTCCGCCATATCAGGATAGGAAAACGTGTCAAATTTCCGTCCGCGACGGAAAAACACGCTCCGCCGGCCAACTACACACGACCACGCGGCGGACGGAACACATCCAAACGCTCCGCCGTACGCACTGACGTCGAAGACCGTCCCCCAAATCAAGATGGCGGAAAACACACATAAAACCGCTGCGGAAAAACAACCTGTCTTAACACGGCGGAATCCCCACAGCGAACATAGGTGACACAGCCGAGATACCCACCGCAAGCTGACCACCACCATGGACCCGGCGCTACACGCTTTCCCGATGCTCTTCGCGATCCACCACGTCCTAGTCATGGCCTACTATGGACGACGACGCAGGTAAGGTACAAACCATTGGCTGTCTGGAGGGGAATACCAGCAAGGGACGTGACGTAGGGAGGGGGAGTGTCATGTTACCGAAACCACTGATGAGAAGCATATACGAATACACATTAGCAGGACGCAAGCAGGAATGACAACGACAGACCACGAGACTTGATAGACTACCTTTATTGTCAAATAATAGGGGTCAAATCACAGTGTATGCGTGAACATGGGCAAAGTGGGCACCAGAGCAGGTACAACATAGCAGGTAACGAGAGGGCAGCATGCAGTATCAGAGCATCAACAGGGCATTGTAGAGTACAGAGCAGGTACATCATAGGCAGGTAACGAGAGGGCAGTATGCAGTATCAGAGCATCAACAGGGCATTGTGCATTACAGAGCAGGTACATCAGAGGCAGGTAACGAGAGGGCAGCATGCAGTATCAGAGCATCAACAGGGCATTGTGCATTACAGAGCAGGTACATCATAGGCAGGTAACGAGAGGCCAGTATGCAGTATCAGAGCATCAACAGGGCATTGTAGAGTACAG
Organism: Lissotriton helveticus; assembly: GCF_964261635.1. Lineage (NCBI taxonomy): Eukaryota > Metazoa > Chordata > Amphibia > Caudata > Salamandridae > Lissotriton > Lissotriton helveticus. The sequence continues at coordinate 95,190,415 of NC_136062.1, read as the reverse complement.
AGCAGGTACATCATAGGCAGGTAACGAGAGGGCAGTATGCAGTATCAGAGCATCAACAGGGCATTGTAGAGTACAGAGCAGGTACATCATAGGCAGGTAACGAGAGGGCAGTATGCAGTATCAGAGCATCAACAGGGCATTGTAGAGTACAGAGCAGGTACATCATAGGCAGGTAACGAGAGGGCAGTATGCAGTATCAGAGCATCAACAGGGCATTGTAGAGTACAGAGCAGGTACATCAGAGGCAGCACGTGAGAGGGGCTAAGTGCATCAACAGTCCATTGCACAGAACAGCTCCATCAGAGGCAGCACGTGAGAGGGGCCAAGTGCATCAACAGTCCATTGCACAGAACAGCTCCATCAGAGGCAGCACGTGAGAGGGGCCAAGTGCATCAACAGTCCATTGCACAGAACAGCTCCATCAGAGGCAGCACGTGAGAGGGGCCAAGTGCATCAACAGTCCATTGCACAGAACAGCTCCATCAGAGGCAGCACGTGAGAGGGGCCAAGTGCATCAACAGTCCATTGCACAGAACAGCTCCATCAGAGGCAGCACGTGAGAGGGGCCAAGTGCATCAACAGTCCATTGCACAGAACAGCTCCATCAGAGGCAGCACGTGAGAGGGGCCAAGTGCATCAACAGTCCATTGCACAGAACAGCTCCATCAGAGGCAGCACGTGAGAGGGGCCAAGTGCATCAACAGTCCATTGCACAGAACAGTCACATCACTGGCAGCACATGAGAGGGCAGAATGCAGTATCAGAACAGCAACAGGGCAGTGTGGCCAACAGAGCAGGTACATCAGAGGCAGCACGTGAGAGGGGCTAAGTGCATCAACAGTCCATTGCACAGAACAGCTCCATCAGAGGCAGCACGTGAGAGGGGCCAAGTGCATCAACAGTCCATTGCACAGAACAGCTCCATCAGAGGCAGCACGTGAGAGGGGCCAAGTGCATCAACAGTCCATTGCACAGAACAGCTCCATCAGAGGCAGCACGTGAGAGGGGCCAAGTGCATCAACAGTCCATTGCACAGAACAGCTCCATCAGAGGCAGCACGTGAGAGGGGCCAAGTGCATCAACAGTCCATTGCACAGAACAGCTCCATCAGAGGCAGCACGTGAGAGGGGCCAAGTGCATCAACAGTCCATTGCACAGAACAGCTCCATCAGAGGCAGCACGTGAGAGGGGCCAAGTGCATCAACAGTCCATTGCACAGAACAGTCACATCACTGGCAGCACATGAGAGGGCAGAATGCAGTATCAGAGCATCAACAGGGCATTGTGCATTACAGAGCAGGTACATCAGAGGCAGGTAACGAGAGGCCAGTATGCAGTATCAGAGCATCAACAGGGCATTGTGCATTACAGAGCAGGTACATCAGAGGCAGGTAACGAGAGGCCAGTATCAGAGCATCAACAGGGCATTGTGCATTACAGAGCAGGTACATCAGAGGCAGGTAACGAGAGGCCAGTATCAGAGCATCAACAGGGCATTGTGCATTACAGAGCAGGTACATCAGAGGCAGGTAACGAGAGGCCAGTATCAGAGCATCAACAGGGCATTGTGCATTACAGAGCAGGTACATCAGAGGCAGGTAACGAGAGGCCAGTATGCAGTATCAGAGCATCAACAGGGCATTGTGCATTACAGAGCAGGTACATCAGAGGCAGCACAACTACGTGTCCCTACCAACCCGTCACAGGGACCACAAGAGTGCCACGCAGTTCTCAATGGACACACCATGTGAATTAACATTTGAGTGAAGTGTACAGCACGTCACATCACAGAATCAGGGGGGACTGCGTGAACTACCTGCCTCGGACACACTGGCAGCACCAGCAACAGGAGTGTGAGACACAGCCACAGCCCGAGTGACACACACATGGGCCACGGACCCAGACACACTGGCAGCACCAGCAACAGGAGTGTGAGACACAGCCACAGCCCGAGTGACACACACATGGGCCACGGACCCAGACACACTGGCAGCACCAGCAACAGGAGTGTGAGACACAGCCACAGATGTAGTCACTGACACGTGAGCCACTGACCCAGACAGACTGCCAGCACCAGAAACAGGAGTGTGCAACACAGCCACAGATCTTCTAACTGACACGTGAGCCATAGACCCAGATACACTGCCAGGACCTGCAATAGGAGAGGGCACAACTGACACTGTGCCACCATCTGATACATGAGAGTCAACTGCACCGGCGCCACTGGGACAACTGAAATGATGAGCCACAGGGCTGTATGGGCCAGGAGGCAGGGTGGGCCTGGGAGCTGGGGATAGCTCACCTAGAGCCAAATCGGGGTTTGCAGGTGTCAATGGTGTGTGTCTGCGTTTCTTAGGGAGGTGTGAGTGCACCCTGGACAGGACAGGACTGCCAAGTGGTGGGGACTCCAAAGAATCACCACCCAGTATAGGTGGAGCAACTGCTGCCGGGGATCTGGTTTCGGGGGACGTGCTGGAGCCTGCTTGTCGTTTGCTCTGTGCCTGCCGCCTGGACTCGGAATGATGTGTAATGGGGGATGCAACAACAGGGGACACCCTCCTCTGCTTCTGACTGGCCTGGATGGGAGTGGAGGTATGGGGGGACTCCGCCGCGGAGACATCAGTTTGGCGTTTAGTAGAAAACATCAGCCTCAGTGCAGCCAGGGGTGAAGTATGCCTGTCCTTGATTGCGCCATTGTCCATGCTAGATGCCTTGTCCGTAGGATGTGCCTTATCCTTAGGTGGAGTGTTGTCTCTGGATGTAGCCTGTGCCCTGCTCGCCGCCCTGTTCCTGCCAGCAGACTTGTCGTCTGTGGTGCACCTGCCTCCAGCAGACACCTGCTCCCTGTGTGTGTCGCTGCCCTTGGGAGTGTTCCTATCCACTGCTGTGGGCCTGCTCTTGGGAGTCTCCCTGCTCTTAGTAGGTGCCTTAGTCTTCTCACTGTCCTTGGGAGTGTTCCTATCCACTGATGTGGGCCTGCTCTTGGGAGTCTCCCTGCTCTTAGTAGGTGCCTTAGTCTTCTCACTGTCCTTGGGAGTGTCCCTTACCTCTGCTGTGGGCCTGCTCTTGGGAGTCTCCCTGCTCTCAGTAGGTGCCTTTGTCTTCTGACTGGCCTTGTCCAAGGAACAGTCCATGGACATGTGAGTATCCCTTGCCTTCGGAGTACCTTTCGTGTTGAATGCCTGTGTAGCTCCGGAAGGCATGTCCCCCAACAACACTTGTGGATCCTGTGTGTGTACTCCAGTGCATCTGACGTCGTCTACGTGAACAGATTTAGCTGATCTAGGGGATGGGGTCTGTGCCCTGCGTGCCCTGACGTGCTGTCTGACGCTGCTTCTAGTGCAATAACCTGTATTTGAGTCCTGCTCTGAATAATCACTACCCCCTGAGACATCCAGCGGTGTAGATGGGGAAACAGAAGTAGCACCCTGTTCATTCGACTGTACTATTGCAGACGACACACTGCTTGCCAATGACTGCACTGTCCTGTGTAGACCTGCAAGATCGCCATGCATCCCTTCCATGAATGCCACCACCTGCCCCAACTTCCTATCATGATCCTGGAAAGCATTTGTCATATTGGTCTGACCCACACACAGCTGTCGCAGCAGATCAACGGCCTCAGCACACAGTGCATTTTGGCTCACCGTGGCAGGGGCAGCGGTGCCTGCACCGAACGCCACTCTGCTCCCCCTACTCCTTCGGCCACGAACAATACATGGTGCAGTTGGCGGAAGTGTGGGCCCTGTGTGCTGTCTTCCGACAGAAGGTGATGAGTGCCCACTCCCAGTCTGTGACAACAGTGCAGGCTCACCAAGAGTGTCCGACGAGGAGGACGATGGTGTCTCCACATGCGAGTCCTCAGGGACGGTCCTGTCCCCCTCTCCGGCGCTGGCCTCCTCCGTGTCAGTCTGCGTGTGTGCGAAGTCTGAGCCGGACTCATTTCCTCGGCTACTCTCCACCGTCTGTGGCTGAGTGTCCTCTGTCAAAGCTGAAATGCACAGAAAAGATGTGTGAGTCATGGGCACACTCACGTACAGAAGGAACAGGATAGCCAAATCACATAGCAGACAAAGGTTCATGAGCCCTCAGCCTGCACATGGCCCACCCCTACCAGTCATCCTCACATTTTCTGCCATGGGGACATGGACCACTAGGGGATGTGCTTTAACACTCAACTACTAAGCAAGTGGCGTGTCAACATGGCGGACCTGGATGTCAAATGAGTACCACCCAATGGGACCAAAATGCCATCACAGGCATACATACGCAACACGGAACTCAATGGTGTGTCTGTGCACCAATACATGCATAGCACTCACAAGTTTCCTACACAGACAGTATGCTCACCGCTAGTTTGCTGTTGATCGGCACTCAGACGTTCGGCCAGTTCAGGATGCGTCACTGCAATGATACGGTGCATGAGAGGGGTCATGGAGCGTCGGGCCAGACGGGGCGTCCTTGGAATCAGGCCCAGTGTTACTTCCGCTACATTCTTGCTCAGCCTGGAAATGTCGTCCCAGCGTTTGTGGCAGTGTGTATGTCGTCTGTTGCACACCCCCAATGCCCGTACTTCCCGTGCTATGGTCCTCCACAGGTCCTTGCGAAGGTGCAGCTTGACCTACCATGATGGGAGACAAAAGGGTTTAAGTCAGTGGACAGGTGGCCTGTCACACACATAGGGGCAAGACGTTACTGTCAGCAGCCATGCACAATCAGGAACATATGTCTAGCCCACACTACACAGCTAAGATATAAATAGGCCTGATCATTTGGCCCCCTCATGCACACCAACATGTCCCACACTGCACTTACCACCCGTCCCGGTGCGCCGTAGAGGCGTCCATAGTTGCGGAGTACACCGTCCACGAGGACATCAAGCTCCGCGGCGGTGAAGGGTCGAGACCGGATCTCTTTGCCTCTCGACATGGCAAGATCACGGAGTATGGCACTAGAGCAGCAGTCGGTGGTCAGCTCAGCAGCAGCAGCAGGTCGAGGTGATGGTCACAGGCAGCAGTCGGTGGTCAGCTCAGCAGCAGCAGCAGGTCGAGGTGATGGTCACAGGCAGCAGTCGGTGGTCAGCTCAGCAGCAGCAGCAGGTCGAGGTGATGGTCACAGGCAGCACTGGTCCCCAGGGTAGGAAGTTTCATGTTGGCCAAGACACATATATAGGGCCCTCAGCACGTGTCAGTGGCATACGTCGCCAGCAATTGGTCAGCCCTGGGAGCGTGATCGTGAAATGGGCCAATGACTGGCCCTGTTGTTGCGGTGCACAGCTTCCGCTACTTGCGATTGGCCGTATGCGGCCAGCGTCCCTCTTCCCATTGGCTGCATGTGCAGGGACCGTGACGGGCACACATCGGCAACCGCACGTGCAAGCTTCAGGCACGGATGCTTCAGTTGCAACAATGTACTATCACTGGCGCCTCCATGGCGGGGCACGTACACAGCGGGGGAGGTGCAGGCCTATACACCCTGCAGATGTACTCAATGGACATGCCAGTTCATGACCCCCCTTACAGTCACCTTGCATCATCCACCGTACACCGGCCGGAGCGGCCGGCCCATGAACATCCGCCGTGCCCGGCCATGAACACAACCGCCATGGCCGGGACCGGCGGTTGTTCATGGCCGGGCACGGCCATGGCGGTTGTGTTCATGGCCGGGCACGGCGGTTGTTCATGGCCGGGCACGGCCATGGCGGTTGTGTTCATGGCCGGGCACGGCGGTTGTTCATGGCCGGGCACGGCCATGGCGGTTGTGTTCATGGCCGTGCACGGCGGTTGTTCATGGGCCGGCCGCTCCGGCCGGTGTACGGTGGATGATGCAAGGTGACTGTAAGGGGGGTCATGAACTGGCATGTCCATTGAGTACATCTGCAGGGTGTATAGGCCTGCACCTCCCCCGCTGTGTACGTGCCCCGCCATGGAGGCGCCAGTGATAGTACATTGTTGCAACTGAAGCATCCGTGCCTGAAGCTTGCACGTGCGGTTGCCGATGTGTGCCCGTCACGGTCCCTGCACATGCAGCCAATGGGAAGAGGGACGCAGGCCGCATTCTGCCTTTGGGAAGTAGCGGAAGTTGAGCACCGCCATGGCGGCGCCAAATATGTGATCTTGTCAGACGCTGCACCGTGATGTGTTGTGTGCAGTTGCGTCATGAGGGATGTGAGCGTGATTGTGAAAGGTCATATGTCATACAATATAGCATGTGTGTCCATACAATGGACATCGGTCGGCACACAATGGCCAACAGATGTGCATTCGTACGTGTTGACGTCGGGTTTGACCCTACAGACGTTGTTACATCTTCACAACTACACAGTACATCACGGCTGTGTGGCCAATTCATGCATCTGTTGTCGGTTTATTGTTGTGTCGAGGTGACTACAGTGGTGGTGGTACACATGCATTCCGTGTATGTGATTTATACGTTCTGTCACCATGCATGTCATTACCGTATGCACATCATCATTGGTGGTGGCATTTGTGCTTGATGACATGGCGTGTGTAAACTTATCGTTTGTGTGCATGCAGTTGCATGAGTGTCTGTGATGTGTCTACGATACATTAGGGTGACGACTGGAGTTATGTCAGTAAGGTACACATGTGATGGAGTTGTACACGTATGCGTCGTTTGTACGTTGACCTAAGTTACATCTCTCTCCCACACAGGAGGGCTCCAAATGTGCATCGCCCATACACTCAGCTGGAGGATATGGTAGACGAGGAGGTGATTCGGAAATTCAGGCTGGATCGACGTCGGTTGCTGGAGCTTGTGGCTCAATTGGCTCCTCATCTGCAGCCACGTAGAACGTATCCTGGCTCGTTTACACCCACTGCAAAGGTCATGGCGGTACTACATTTCTTCGCTACTGGCACATTTCAGTATACAGTTGGAGGTGCCGGGGGTATGTCACAGGCAATGTTCAGCACGGTTCTTCGGGATGTGTTAACAGCTATGATGCTGTACAAGGATGAGTACATACATTTCCCACGTCCGGAAGAGTTGCCAGCTGTCAAAGCTGGTTTCTATGCACTGGGCCACATACCTCACGTTGTGGGCTCAATTGATGGCACGCACATCGCGCTCATTCCACCACGGGCACGCGAACAAGTGTTCAGGAATCGGAAACACTTTCATTCGCTGAACGTGCAGGTGGTGTGCCTGGCGAGCAACATCATCTCCCATGTGTGTGCAAGATTTCCTGGATCCGCACATGACGCCCACATCATGCGAACCAGCAATGTCCCACGACTCATGGCAAATCTGCCACCCGGTCAAGCGTGGCTTGTTGGTGAGTGTGCAGTGGGGACTCTTGTGATCTCTGTGTTGCATGGGGTACCCACCATATCTTGTTCTGATGTTTGTCTCTGTCATCCCCCTACATAGGCGACTCGGCTTACCCAAACCGGCCCTGGCTCCTCAGTCCCCTACGTAATCCGAGGACGGCGGGTGAAATGCGGTACAATGAGGCACATGGAAGGACACGGAGAGTCATCGAACGTACCTTTGGACTGCTGAAGTCTAGGTTTCGGTGCCTCGATAAGACCGGAGGGGCACTGCCTTACTCACCAGGAAAAGTATGCAAGATCGTGATTGCCTGCTGCATGCTCCACAACCTGGCAGTACGCAATGACATTGAACTGCTGTTGGACCCTGAAGACGAAGGAGTTCCTCGGCCTCCCATCCCACCCATGTCGACTGATGAGGATAGTGGTGAGGAGGAAGGTGTGGACCAGAGGCGCCAGCTCATTGATCGCTACTTCCCTTGAATGTGAGTATCTACCTCTAGTGGCGGTTGACAATGCCTCATGTATGTTTTCTGGTGTTGTGTGGATATGGGGTTATTCAGCTGGGTGTGGTTTGTGATGGTTGCACATGTGTGTCTTCATGTCTTTGGACATAGGAGTGTCCATGATGTGTGTGCTCCCATCCCATGCTTGTGTGATGGTTGTCGTTTGTGTAATGTTGCTGTGCATTGTGTTGTGATGTGTGTGAATCTCTTTACTGACGTGTGTTTGCTGTCTCTGGTTTTCTCTAGGTCACTCCCGCAGCGCCATGATCATGTGCGACTATGATCCCTGTACCTGTTTACGTCTGTATCTGATGGCAATCATGTGAATAAACATGGAGGCAAAACATCATTGTGTGAGTAAATGCAATTTATTGACAGGTTGTGCTTTTGTGCTGGTGAATATATACAAGTAAGTGGGAGGGAGGGAGTTGGAGTTGTAGGTAATGGCAGATGAAATGTCCGTGCTGACACCACATTGGGGGGTGTCAGGCTAGTCCAGCAGACCAGTGGCAATGATTGTCTATGTGGGACAGGATGGTTTGCAGGGTGAATGTCTGGCACAGGCAGTGGCATTGTCAAGGTCGTCCCCTCTTGGAGCGTGTGCCTGGCGCTCCAACACTGCTCTCAGCAACTTCCTGCCTCGGCCGCCCCCTCCGTCTCGGAGGTGGTACAGAGGCAGCTGGGAGGGCAGGTTGGTGATGGGCCACATCCGTCGCCAGGGGCTCAGGTGGTGGTGGCGGCGGTGGAGGCGGAGGCGGAGGCGACGGGGGAGGCGGAGGTGACGGTGGCGGTGGCGCTGACACACATGGTGGAGGAGGGGGGGGGTTGTTCCGGGCAACCCATTCCCTCCACATCGTTGCCTGCTGGCCCATGATCACCAACATCTGGCCAAGGATGCCAGAGATCTCGCGCAGGCTGTTGGTGTTGTCCACTGAGTCCTCGTGAACACGATCAGCGTTTGCCTGGGACCGGTCGTATGAGGCCTGGCACCTGGCAAGAGCTTGTAGGGACTGTGCCACTGGCTCGGGTAGCTGTCCCTCCTCTGACCGGCGGTGTGTGGGTCGCCTGATTGGCAGTTGTCCCGTTGCCTGTGTTTGTGGCCCACTCACCCTGCTTGTGTGTGGGGCCGTTGGACCAGCGTTGCGCGCTGGGTCATGCTGGGTGGCACCGGCAGGAGTCGTGGTGCTCGTGGTAGTGGTGGTAGTGGTGGTACTGGTGGTACTGGTGGTACTGGTGGTGGTGGGGACTGTGCAGATCACAGAGACGGGTGCCGCGGGATTCACACATGCGACGTTGGTCGGTCCCGGGAGTCCCTGTGAGCCAGATGGCCCTGGCTGCGTGCTTGGTCCCGCTCCATCCTCCGCCCCGGAGCTGCCTGTGTCGTCGTCGGCAGAGAGTCCTGTAGGTGTGGGAGGCGAGGCTGGCGGCCGGGTACTGCTTTCCCCAGTCAGTTGACGATCACCTGAGGGACAAGATCGAGCAGGTCAGTAATGTGGACAGTACATGGTTACATTGATTTGTAGACATTTCTGTTTCCTGTCGCACACACCCCACCCTCCACCACCACCGCCACCCTCCCCGTGCACATGGGGGCCTGTTGGGAGTTGTAGTTTGGGCCTCTCACACACCCCACCCTCCACCACCACCGCCACCCTCCCCGTGCACATGGGGGCCTGTTGGGAGTTGTAGTTTGGGCCTCTCACACACCCCACCCTCCACCACCGCCACCCTCCCCGTGCACATGGGGGCCTGTTGGGAGTTGTAGTTTGGGCCTCTCACACACCCCACCCTCCACCACCGCCACCCTCCCCGTGCACATGGGGGCCTGTTGGGAGTTGTAGTTTGGGCCTCTCACACACCCCACCCTCCACCACCGCCACCCTCCCCGTGCACATGGGGGCCTGTTGGGAGTTGTAGTTTGGGCCTCTCACACACCCCACCCTCCACCACCGCCACCCTCCCCGTGCACATGGGGGCCTGTTGGGAGTTGTAGTTTGGGCCTCTCACACACCCCACCCTCCACCACCGCCACCACCACCACCACCCTCCCCGTGAACATGGGGGCCTGTTGGGAGCCATGGACATGTTAGTGTGTTGGTGTCCGACGTGCATGGGTTGGGGCGTGGGGGATGTTTCTTCTCAGTTGTGTGAGCCTGACCATGTCGTGCTGATCGTGGTGCTTGGTTTGTACTCACCAGTCTCTTCTCCTTCGTCAAGGCCGTCTAGGCTCTCTGGGTGTAGTATCACCAGCACCTTCTCCTCCCAATCGGTGTAGGGTATGGGCTCCGGGGGTGTGCCACCGCCAGTAAGATTGGCTCTGGCGTGGTTTTTCGCTCGGATGCCCTTGACCCTGGTCTTAAGGTCATGCCACCGCCTCTGAATGTCGTGCTTGGTCCTCGGCACAGTCCCCGACGCATTCACACGAGTGACGATCCTGTCCCACATGTGGTTCTTTTGCGCCACGGTCGTCTGCTGGACTTGGGCCCCGAAGATGTTGGGCTCCACACGGATAATTTCATCTACCATTACCCGCAACTCTGTCTCCGTGAATTTGGGGTTTTTTTTGGGTGCCATGGTGTGTGGTGCTCAGTGTGTGAGTTGAGTGAGTTGGGAGGTGCAGGTGTGTGGTGTGTGATGTGTAGGATTTGTGTGGTGGGTGTTTGTGTGGTAGGGTGGTGGGTGGGTGTCTTCTATGTGATTTTATGTGAGTTAGCAGTGTCTCGAATGGCCCTCTTGCTGGCAGCAATGCTGTGGTGCAAGGGATTGTGGTTGTGTGGGGGTGTCTTTTTATAGTCGTGTCTCGATGGTTGTTGGCAGTCAGGTGGTAGGTGGGCGTGTTGACTTGTGTGCATTATTGGATAATTGGGACGTGTCATGGTGGCTTGTGCTGGGGGGGGGGGCCTTGTCAATGTTCGTATGTTTGCTTAGGACTTGCGGTGCACTTTCATACATTTGTTAGGCGCTAGGGATGTTGTGCGTGTTGGCCTTCCGCCCTGATGCTGTGGTTCTCGTTGCATTGTTTCCGCCGCGGACGTGGATGGCTGTGAGTTCCGTTGTACGGGCGGATTTATCCTAATTGCGGCCACGGAGTATTCTCAGGGATGGCGGTACATGTTTTATTTTCCGCGGTCATTTCCGTCCGCGGCAGTGGTTGTTCATTGGACTCCGTCCGCCGCGGACGGACTTGGTTGTGTTCCGTCCACCGCGGACGGTGTTGGTTGTGTTCCGTCCGCCGCGGTCGGAGTTTCGTGACATGAATATCCTAATCCCAACCGCGGTTTCTCCGCGGCGCTGCCGGGAGTAAAATTTCCCCCACCATGGCGGACAGTACCCATTTCCGTCCGCCATCCTAATCGGCCCCAGAGTTTGGTGTCTAAAGGGGCATTTTTGAAATGCATGTTTTCTATGTTTTCCTCCGACCCTGCTTCCCTAGGGAACAATTGCTGGTTTGAAATAACTAAATCTGCCTATGCTGCTACCTGGAGATCTCATATTTTAAATTGTTTAAATGTAATTGACCTGCAGATTGGGCTTAAGATCTGAAAATGGCCAATTATAAACTAATCCGAAAAAAACAAATCACAGTTAAATGTTTAATTACGGATAAAACTGGGTTAGCTGCAAAAAATCATACATTGTCTGTGATTAATTCATACCAGTCTTTGCGTATCCAGCCAAACCTTAATGCCCACTTTAAAAAAAACATTCTTAAAAATTAGATTGGGAATAAACCCAACTAAGGAGGGCACTCTGACTAGGAATCAGCAATGATCTAGTACCAACTGTAGATTGTGTGGGTGGCCACGTGAATTGTTATTGCATACAGTATGTGTGTGTCCCAAATTGCTTAAAATACGTTGCATATATTTTAAACACGTATTTCAGAGATTTGAGGTATAATCGGCTCACCAGGCTACGATTCTATATTTATCTGGCAAGTCGATTCCGCTGCTATTGTCAATTAATAAAGTTTTTAGCTGTTATAGAAAAATGTTCGCTATTGACTGCTTAAGGTAAATCATAATCAAATTAACTGGCATCAAGAGAAATTCTGAATGCATGGATGCACTTTTTTGCATATTGGCGCACTATGGCATTGTAAGAGATTAGCGTCTATGCTGCTATGGTAAACTATTAGAGATTTAAATAACAAAGATGCCCTGTTTGCACAATTGAAGATATCTTGATTGCACATTGGAAAACACTGATGCACTTTTACAGATTGGTTGTACAATGGAACTATTGTTTAGCACACGTTTGCACTTTAACACGCAATGATTCAGTATATGTTTTAATGGATTTTATAGCTGAATTGTACAATGATTTATAAAATTAATTGGTTTTTAATGCAGATATATGAATTTAACTAAAACTTGTTAAAGATACAAGTGTAACTGTCTTAAATAGATGTTTATAAATAGTTTTATAGCTATGGTATGGCATGTAATTACAGATTTATACTCTTATACAGGGCTTTATTCTCTACAGGAATGTGATAATGTTTTATATACTGTCCTATTACTAAGATATTTTAATTGCAATGTTTTTTGTTAATCAAGTTATAAAGAACAGATTCATTCATTCATATTTAATTTACTTAAAAGTCCCTGGTAAAGGGGTACTACCTGTACCCAGAAACTGTAAATTAAATGTTACTAGTAGGTCTGCAGCACTGATTGTCCACCCATTTAAGTAGCCTTTAAACATGTCTGAGGTCTGCCATTGCAGAGCCTGTGTGTGCAGATCTAAGCTGCCATTTCGACCTGGTAAAATAAACCTTTTACCAAGCGCAAACGTTCCATTTTAATACATATAGGCCACCCAGTGTAGGCCCTGGAAAACCCAGAGGGCAGGGTGCAATATATTTACAAATTTGGAGATGTACTTTTGAGTTTATATTCGGGTGGTGAAAAACTCTTAAATTAATTTTTCCCTACTGCAAGGCCTAGCTCTCCCATGGGATAACCTTTGAGTTGCCTTATTATATTTATAAGTGTAATTTCCAAATAGGAAGAGATCTTTGGTTAATGTATGGTGTCTTTGGAATCTTAATATAAAATCATAACTTATGTGATGTCAGATTTTAAAATTACAGGAGCCTGGAATCATTGCTGCCGCCGCCAAGAGTCAAAACGGGCAGGAAGGAAGGAGCGGGTCCTACCTTGACGCCACTGCCGCCCACAGCGCCACAGACTCCGCCGCAGCCGCGCTGGGACTACAATACCCAGCAGCCCCAGCGGCTCGGCGTAACTGACGCCGCAATACCGTGCCAGGAGGCGCATTTAAACTGCTCAGCCCTCGGGGGAGCCTGGAATTATTGCCACCGGCGCCAAGAGTCAAAACGTGCAGGAAGGAAGGAGCGGGGTCCTACCTTGATGCCACTGCCGCCCACAGCGCCACAGACGCCGCTGCAGCCACGCTGGGACTACAATACCCAGCAGCCCGAGCGGCGCGGCGTAACTGATGCCGCAATACCACGCCAGGAGGAGCATTTAAACTGCTCAGCCCTCGGTGGAGCCTGGAATCATTGCCGTCACCGCCAAGAGTCAAAACGGGCAGGAAGGAAGGAGCGGGGTCCTACCTTGATGCCACTGCCGCCCACAGCACCACAGATGCCGCTGCAGCCACGCTGGGACTACAATACCCAGCTGCCCCAGCGATGCGGCTTAACTGACGCCGCAATACCGCGCCAGGAGGTGCATTTAAACTGCTCAGCCCTCGGTGGAGCCTGGAATTATTGCCAGCGGCGCCAAGAGTCAAAACGTGCAGGAAGGAAGGAGCGGGGTCCTACCTTGATGCCACTGCCGCCCACAGCGCCACAGACGCCGCTGCAGCCGCGCTGGGACTACAATACCCAGCAGCCCGAGCGGCGCGGCGTAACTGATGCCGCAATACCACGCCAGGAGGAGCATTTAAACTGCTCAGCCCTCGGTGGAGCAGGGGAGCTTGGAATCATTGCAGTCACCGCCAAGAGTCAAAACGGGCAGGAAGGAAGGAGCGGGGTCCTACTTTGACGCCACTGCTCCCCACAGCACCACAGATGCCGCTGCAGCCACGCTGGGACTACAATACCCAACAGCCCCAGCGGCGCGGCGTAACTGACGCCGCAATACCGCGGCAGGAGGCGCTTTTAAACTGCTCAGCCCTCGGTGGAACGGGGGAGCCTAGAATCATTGCCGCCGCCGCCAAGAGTCAAAACGGGCAGGAAGGAAGGACGGGGTCCTACCTTGACGCCACTGCCGCCCACAGCCGCCCACAGTGCCACAGACGCAGCCGCGCTGGGACTACAGTACCCAGCAGCCCCAGCGGCGCGGCGTAGCTGACGCCGCAATACCGTGCCAGGAGGCACATTTAAACTGCTCAACCCTCCGCGTCGCGGGACGCGCCGGGCGAAGCCCGGGCCAATGGCGGGCCGGTTTAAGCTCGTTCATGAACGGACAAGGACGGGATGGGCCACCCCTCCAACATCAGCTTCAGCAACGAAAGGTCAGTGATTTTCAGTATTGTCTGGGTGTGCTATAATCTGCAATAGAGGAGTGTAAGTGGCAGGTCCTATTTAGCAAATATGTCTACTGCACTAACCGCAGGAGTGAATGGTAGGAAGTCCACTGGAGGATCATTAATGGGCACCCTGGATAACTTCCTCGTCAGGGTATCATCAGCTCTGGCCAAGGATATTGAACTCACAGAACAGAGACTATCCCTGGACACTCCCTTTGACAAGAGATGTTCACTGGGAAATCTGGCGAGGGCTAGATCACCAGTTTATCAGCAGGTAGACTCCCAGGATTCGCTGCCTCCTTCGGGGTGGAAGAGAGAAGCCTTTTATCACAGCCAGTGGTCATCCTCGAAACAAGTTTGAACTCCCCTAGAGGCATGGACGCACATAGTGCTGTAAGGAGAGGTCCCTCTCCTAATATTAAAACTCGCTCAGCCTGCCATGCAAAATTGGGACTTGCTCAGCAGGAGGCGGGGGTGACAGCAAAAAGAAAACGTACCGGGGCACAAATGCAAGCAGGGGGGAGAAAAGCTAAAATTGGCAAAATGGCTGCGCCTAATGAAGATCCTGTTGCTAGGTCATTCTCTAGTCCTACACAGCCTGTATTACTTGCTAAAGAGGGTCATAGTAGTCACCAAGCTATTGTGGGGGGTGATGCACAATTTGACTTGGGCCCATTGTTCTGGAAGAGACTGGAAGGCACTTTTAAGAAGATATGTCACCCAATATACAATCGGCTGGACTCAATCAAGAATAGACTGGTGTGACGTGAACTCTCACTTGCATCAGTTTAGATGCAGGTGGGAATCTGTAACAGTGCTCCAACTTGTAGGCAGAAAAAAACTGCAGGTCAAAGTGTTGCTGACTCTAATATTGCTAAGAGTAGTAAACAGGGGTGTTAGTTCTATTCACAAAGCCCCCACGTTGCCCACCGACGCACCTCTGACTCCTTGATAGGGGCCGAAAACATAGCTCCTAGGGATAGGACGCATCATGTAGATGCTAGTAGACCTGCAGCTACACATCAAAAATTGCCTGTGACGTCCCTGGCACACAGTGTAGCCACCCTACCCAATATTGATCTACCTCCTGAATCAGCCCCCTTTGTGGTAGTTTTGGTGGGGGCTCCCCCATTGGCTCGGGGGAAGCGGGAGACATATATAGATCTTAAAAATAAGTGCACTTTCTGGCTTAATGAGTATCGAGCACTGCCCACTAATATACGAGCAGAAATTTTGTTTGCCAGGAGAATGAATTGGATAGGTAGGAGTTCTAAGACTATGGTGGGGGACTGTGTTATTATTAACTTTAGAGATTGGACGTGTGTTGAATATATCTTTAATTGGCCTCAAAATGACCTGTCGCCCGGGATTCATACATTGCCCTTGTCCTACTTCTATGGATCCCCGCATTCCACACCAAGAGCCACCTTTCCATTGGGAGAGGCATTGAATCCATGCCCCTTGGGGAACATTAGGCTGTTTAATAGATTTGATGCTTTGTCAGGACTGGGGGATTGTGACTGATGGTAT
The DNA here is from genome assembly GCF_964261635.1 of Lissotriton helveticus. NCBI lineage: Eukaryota > Metazoa > Chordata > Amphibia > Caudata > Salamandridae > Lissotriton > Lissotriton helveticus. The sequence goes on along the minus strand of NC_136062.1, from coordinate 95,174,586 downwards.
GTGTCTCAAAGTTCAATCCAGAATAGCATAGCCTCAGGAAATGGGGTGGACGTAGAAAGGAGGGCAGGGCAAGCGACTGGCCAGGGAAGTAGGCAAGATGGAAAAGCTGGACATAGGCAAAATACAGCATGTGTAGACATTGTAGAGGTGCCTAGAGTAGAGTCATCGTTGGAAATGCAGAATGTTGTAAACCAAGCCCCTCTTTTATCCCCTATGGCGTGTGTACCTCTTGATAGATCTGATGGGCCAGTATGCCAGACATCTTTCATTTCCTGGAATGTGGCGGGTATAGGTCCTAAACTTGACTCACCATTAGATGGAATTTATTGAAAAATTTCACATTTACCTCTTTCAAGAGTCCTGGGCGGTTGAACCTGTGTTTAAAGTGGGCTATTTGAATTTCTATGTCCCTGCTGTTAAAAGGCAAATGGGTCGCTGTTGGAGTTGGGCCTTAGGGCAGGTTCACCCCTAATCTTTATGCTTTTATTTGTGACCCTGTGTTAGTGATTTTTGGGTCTTGGCGCACTTTTTCCCTGTGTCCCAGAGTAAAGTGCGTGCGTGTAGTATGGCTGGCCTGCCCTCCCATAGGAATGCATGGGGAATGTGTGTGTCCATGTTAGTTCCTGATGTGTGGGGAGTGCAGGCTCGAGTTTGGTATGTATGAACTCGTGAGAATGAATGCTGCGCAATGGTATGTGCAGCTTGTATGTGTCTAGAAGGGAAGTGCTACTTCTGGACATTGATGTATGTGTGCAGTGAGGATACTGGAGCGTGATTGGCTGGAGCTGGCTGGCATGCCAGGCTCCAGGAAGTCTGGATGGGTCTGCCCGGTGGTGAGTGTGAGATCAGCATGAGTGATGTGTGGGAGGAGTGCACCTGGGTCCTTGATGGGCTGGGGTTTTCCCCACACAATGCTGGCTCCGCCCCCCTGTGGTTTGTCTAATGACCCAAGCCTCCCCAGTGAATGAAAGGGGTGGTTGGGCCATCAAGGGTACTCCCAAGCCAGCTGCAACTGGTTTCCCCCCACCCTGCACCCTGAAACAAAGGATTTCAAAGTATAAGAAGGGGCTGTGTCCCCTTACAATTTGTTCTACTTTTGGATCCTTGCCAGAGGGGGCTGTTGCTGCTGCTGGGGCCAGGAGGACCGCTACTTGGACTGTCTCCCTGCCTGGAGACCCAGTGTGCTGGCTCTGGGCCCAGCCTTGCCCCCCTGCCTGCCTCCAGACCTTGCTGGGGCTTTGCTTTTGCTCTTAGCGCTAGAGAGCGCTTTATTTCATGCCCCCAAGCGCTGGGTGCGCTTTATTCTGATTATAGCGCCAGAAGCGCTTTATTTCCCTTATAGCGCTTGGGAGCGCTTTGCCAGACCAAGCGAGTCCCCACCTCGCTTTATATTCTAATTCGGAGGCCGGTGCCCACCCGGCATTTGCCCCGTTATTTGCGGCGCATCGCGAGTGCCCACCTCGCTTTATATTTATTTTTGGACGCCGGTGCCCACCCGGCATTGCCCCGTTATTATTTTATTATTTAAAGCCGGAGCCCACCCGGCATTGCCTCCGTGGTTTCACAGCCGCAGTCCCCAGGTCGAGGAGAAGCCCAGAGAAGCTGCCGGGAGAGCCGCGCTGGGATTGGCCCAGCCGGCCGAGCCCCCGCCGCGTCATCAGAGGAGGAAGCAGGAAGCGGCCAGCGCGTGTCCCCGAGGCTCCCGTGAGGAGAGGAGCCCCGCGCTGCTAAAGAGGTGAGCCAGCAGTGCTTCCCGCCCCCCGCAGCACCAGTGAAGTCCCGGTGAGTGCGGGGGCGGGTTCTCCTGATCCTTCGAGCGGCCCCGGTTGGCAGAGGGCCTCTCCAACGTCTGCCGCATTTCTTTGTGGGAGCCAAGAGGCTCCGGGGGCACCACTTCCTTCTGAGTCCCCCGTGAGGGACTCCAACGACGCCCGCATTGTTGGATTAGGAGCCCCGAGGCTCCTGGGGGCAATTTGTTTATTTAGAGCCCGAGAGGCTCCCGCCCTAACGGTATTTACGAGCCCCGAGGCTCGTGGGGGCACATTGGTTTTCGGGCCCGAGAGGCTCCACGCCCACAGCGATTTTGCGAGCCCCAGAAGGCTCGAGGGGGCAGCCATTTGTTCTAGAGCCCAGCGAGGCTCCCGCCCACATGTTTATTTAGAGCCCTGAGAGAGGCTCTAGGGTCATTTTAATTGTTTAAGAGCGCTGAAGCTCTTTAGTGCCAGCATAATTGTTTTTCGAGCCTGAGTGGCTCTTAGGGGACACAGGCAGCTAATTGGTTAGAGCCCCGAGGCTCCCACACTGTGTATTGCCCCATTGTGTTCTTGAGCCCACGAGGCTCCAACGTTGGCCAGCAGTATTCACAACTGTCCAGCACTTAGTGGACAGTTGCTACGTTTAGGCTTTGTTCTTGGCTGCCTGCGCAGCCTCCCCTGACATTGAGACTCAGGGCATTCCAGCCCTTTCGAGGCCAGTTGGCCTGGGGGACAATTCTAGTGTTGTGCCATGTGCACCCGGCGCAATTTATGATTTATTGCTATTTTGATTCCTGCGCAAATGTTCTACTTGCACCTCTGAATGTGTTTTACTACCTCATGTGCCATGTTCTTTATGTTTTATTCCCCTTTGCTAAAAGTGACCTGCTTAGAGGAATGTTTGTTGTTACCTTTGCTAAAAGTGACCTGCTTAGGTAATTGTTTATGTTTTATCCCCTTTGCTAAAAGTGACCTGCTTAGAGGATTGTTTGATATTACCTTTGCTAAAAGTGACCTGCTTAGGTAATTGTTTATGGTTTATTTCCCTTTGCTAAAAGTGACCTGCTTAGAGGAATGTTGATGTTTTATTGCCTTTGCTAAATGTGACTTGCTTAGGTGATTATTTTAGGTTTCCTTCCCTTTGCTAAATGTGACTTGCTTAGGTGATGGTTTTCCTTCCATAGGTCCTGATGATAAGGTCCTAGTTCCCTGCGTGATTTCCCTACAGTGTTTAGGGTGGCGTAGGAGGTATTTACCCTTTACCAGTAGTTACTGGTTGTATGCTACATTTACTATTTCTGTGTTACAGTCATTATATGTTTATGTGCTAAGTGTTATACCTACAAGTATTATTTCTAAAAAGTGCATACCCCTGACAGTGGTCCAGGTGGCCCTGTCCTGTACATAATCCCTTGTAAATCTTGCCCGTGCCTGTTGGCACATTGTAAAGTGTGTGTGTTATCTAATGTGTTTTTATTATTATAATACAAAGGCTATTTTTGATATAACCTTGTGTGGAGTTTCCTTTGTGATGGGCCTAGGGTGTTGTCGCTGGGGTGCGCGCGCAAACGCTTTACACATCGCCTCCGAGATTAGCCTTACTGCTCGCGTCACGTTACCTAGAGGGTGAGCAGGGGTTATCTTGGTGTGTGACTCCCTTGCCCTGACCTTAGAAATGGTGATCCCTGACTGACCTTGGCGTGAGCCTTGGCCGCCCGGGGGTCCCGTTTCTAACATTGGTGGCAAGCGGTGCGGATTGGACTTGCGTTTGCGCTGTACCACAGTGGCGACAGGCCACATTAGAAAACTCTGCAATTTTAGATAACCACATTTTGGGGATTATTGTTTTTTAGGTGAAGTTCAAGTATTGCTTCTCCTGAAAGGTGTCATTTTGTAATTTCTGTCCAGTACATTTGTTCCCCGCCCTGCTTCCAGAGTTTGGTACCTGTGTCTTTATGGTCAGGTTGAGAAGTCAGGGGTGGTAGAAACTGCCTTACCAGTCCGAGGGGAGGGTGTGTGTGAATGAGTGGTGTGTTACACTGGACAGAGGAGTGCAAGTTCTCTGAGATAGGAATCTTGCTGAATTTTGTAATTGTGTACTCCTGTGTGAGCTCAGACCCCCAGGTTCCCTGTGTCAAACTCTTCTTGAGAACGCCCGCCAAAATGGAGCCTGTTTTTGATCTCTGTTGTCTTTTTAGGTACAGTAGGTCAGAGCTGGTCAGATTCTGTGAAGAGGGAGGCATGGAGGTGAGTGAGTCGGATACTCAGTCCCAGCTTAGGGACAGCCTGATCCTATGGCAAAAGGGTCAGTGGGATCTTGAGCACAGTGAGAGAGATAGGGCCCGGGCCGCACGCCATGAGGGTGGTGAGTCTGTGGAGAGCCCTGAAGAATGTGAGTTGTATGATGATGACAGTGGATGGATATCAGCAGATAGTGAGGACCCCATAGATAGGGAGTCCCTTGCTGGGTCCAGTGTCAGTACCAGCGCCCCATCCCTTGTCCTGTCCCCAGAGGAGTGGTTAGATAGGAGGGAAGAGCGGGAGCATCAGCTAGCGATGGAACAGCTCAGGTTGGAGCACGCCAAGCTAGAGGCTGAAAGAGCCTTGTTCAGGGAGAAGGTAGCCCTAGAGGATAGGTTATCCCCTGAGTGCAGTTGTGGTTTTCTGGATTCCCCAGGGAGGGTTGAATCCAGTGGTGGCAGCTATTTAAGTGTTAGTGTAGACAGTCCCACTCCCAGTTCCCCGAGTATGGTACCTGTTTCCCTAGAAGAGGAGTATAGGTTGCAGTTCAGGGACAGTAGGAAACTGTCTCACCAGTCTTGGGAGGAGTTTACAGAGGACTGTCAGTGTGCACTGATTGAGTGGATAGAGGTTCCCACGGGACCTGAGTATTACAAACTGTTTTGTCTTATTCTCAAGGAAAAGGTGCTCAGTCATTGTCGGCCGGAGTTGCGGCAACACCTGTTGGGGTTGACCTTTGATCCTTGGGAGCTTGCAAAGGAAGCAGATCGCTGGGACAGTGCGAGAGGTTCTTTAGAGTCACTAGTGAGTGATTCCAACAATAGTGGGTCAGGTGTCCTCCAGCCCAGCGTGGTGGAGGAGGGTGAGAGTAGCCCAGCTAGGTCCCAGGTTAGTGAGGAGGGTGTAGGGGCTGACTGCCTGTCTCAGTGGAGCAGGAGTGAGTGTGTGACTGAGAGTCCCCAGACGCCCGAAGCTCTGTCACAGAGCCTGGATGGTTTCTTTAGGGAACACCAGGATGGGAACCTAGACTTGCCTGTTAGTTCACTTGAGGGAGATCTCCTAGTGTGTAGAGGACCTGGAGCATCTGTAAGCGGAGCTTCTATGGTTCTAGAGTCTGGCAGTACCGCTCCAGTGGGGAGGGTACAGGAGTCCAGCGAAAGGAGTGATTGGAGAATAGTATGTGAGTCCCCAGAAGTCCTGGAGTGCCAGGCATTAGTTCCACCAAAGGTTCTAGACCGGAGGTTGGAAGGCCAGGTTCAGGATCTGCCTGACCTGAAGGGTGGGACTACTGTAATCAGTGTCCTGACCAGTTCTTTTTCCAGAGGTACCGCCCCGGTTGGGAGGGAGCAGGACTCTGGAAGGGGGTGCAGAGGTTGGGAGAGCCCACCTCTGACCCCGGTGCAACCTGAGGGGTTAAACCCCAGGTTGGGAGAATGTTGTTTAGGGGGGACCCATCGCAGGAGGAGAAGGAACCCTAGGAGAAGAGGTAAGGGGAGGAGAGCCTTCCCTGAGACTCCTGGTCCGCCTGAGGTTGTAGACCCTAGGTTGGAGAACCAGTGGCAGTCTAGCCCTGTCTTGCAGACAGGAAGAGTGGAGAATGGCTATTATGTGCCAGGGGTTACTACCCCCCACTTTGTGAGTAGGCAGGATCCAGTGGTACCTGGGTGGCCTAGGGCCTGGTCCTGGCCGAGGGCAGCTGGAGAGTACCAGTGGGGTACCCCAGTTAGTCCCTACAGTAGTTTTAGAAGGAACCCTAGGGGTTCACCGTGGCGTAAAACAGGAGGGTGTCCCTGCAGTTGTGGGCCCGCGTCCGTGTTTTATCGCCCCAAGCAGGGAAGTCCATCACGGTGGTGATTGGTCTGCCCTGCGTTTTGGCTGGAAGGGGGTTGTGTTGGACTTGGGCCTTAGGGCAGGTTCACCCCTAATCTTTTTGCTTTTATTTGTGACCCTGTGTTAGTGATTTTTGGGTCTTGGCGCACTTTTTCCCTGTGTCCCAGAGTAAAGTGCGTGCGTGTAGTATGGCTGGCCTGCCCTCCCATAGGAATGCATGGGGAATGTGTGTGTCCATGTTAGTTCCTGATGTGTGGGGAGTGCAGGCTCGAGTTTGGTATGTATGAACTCGTGAGAATGAATGCTGCGCAATGGTATGTGCGGCTTGTATGTGTCTAGAAGGGAAGTGCTACTTCTGGACATTGATGTATGTGTGCAGTGAGGATACTGGAGCGTGATTGGCTGGAGCTGGCTGGCATGCCAGGCTCCAGGAAGTCTGGATGGGTCTGCCCGGTGGTGAGTGTGAGATCAGCATGAGTGATGTGTGGGAGGAGTGCACCTGGGTCCTTGATGGGCTGGGGTTTTCCCCACACAATGCTGGCTCCGCCCCCCTGTGGTTTGTCTAATGACCCAAGCCTCCCCAGTGAATGAAAGGGGTGGTTGGGCCATCAAGGGTACTCCCAAGCCAGCTGCAACTGGTTTCCCCCCACCCTGCACCCTGAAACAAAGGATTTCACAGTATAAGAAGGGGCTGTGTCCCCTTACAATTTGTTCTACTTTTGGATCCTTGCCAGAGGGGGCTGTTGCTGCTGCTGGGGCCAGGAGGACCGCCACTTGGACTGTCTCCCTGCCTGGAGACCCAGTGTGCTGGCTCTGGGCCCAGCCTTGCCCCCCTGCCTGCCTCCAGACCTTGCTGGGGCTTTGCTTTTGCTCTTAGCGCTAGAGAGCGCTTTATTTCATGCCCCCAAGCGCTGGGTGCGCTTTATTCTGATTATAGCGCCTGAAGCGCTTTATTTCCCTTATAGCGCTTGGGAGCGCTTTGCCAGGCCAAGCGAGTCCCCACCTCGCTTTATATTCTAATTCGGAGGCCGGTGCCCACCCGGCATTTGCCCCATTATTTGCGGCGCATCGCGAGTGCCCACCTCGCTTTATATTTATTTTTGGACGCCGGTGCCCACCCGGCATTGCCCCGTTATTATTTTATTATTTAAAGCCGGAGCCCACCCGGCATTGCCTCCGTGGTTTCACCGCCGCAGTCCCCGGGTCGAGGAGAAGCCCAGAGAAGCTGCCGGGAGAGCCGTGCTGGGATTGGCCCAGCCGGCCGAGCCCCCGCCGCGTCATCAGAGGAGGAAGCAGGAAGCGGCCAGCGCGTGTCCCCGAGGCTCCCGTGAGGAGAGGAGCCCCGCGCTGCTAAAGAGGTGAGCCAGCAGTGCTTCCCGCCCCCCGCAGCACCAGTGAAGTCCCGGTGAGTGCGGGGGCGGGTTCTCCTGACCCTTCGAGCGGCCCCGGTTGGCAGAGGGCCGCTCCAACGTCTGCCGCATTTCTTTGTGGGAGCCAAGAGGCTCCGGGGGCACCACTTCCTTCTGAGTCCCCCGTGAGGGACTCCAACGACGCCCGCATTGTTGGATTAGGAGCCCCGAGGCTCCTGGGGGCAATTTGTTTATTTAGAGCCCGAGAGGCTCCCGCCCTAACGGTATTTACGAGCCCCAAGGCTCGTGGGGGCACATTGGTTTTCGGGCCCGAGAGGCTCCACGCCCACAGCGATTTTGTGAGCCCCAGAAGGCTCGAGGGGGCAGCCATTTGTTCTAGAGCCCAGCGAGGCTCCCGCCCACATGTTTATTTAGAGCCCTGAGAGAGGCTCTAGGGGCATTTTAATTGTTTAAGAGCGCTGAAGCTCTTTAGTGCCAGCATAATTGTTTTTCGAGCCTGAGTGGCTCTTAGGGGACACAGGCAGCTAATTAGTTAGAGCCCCGAGGCTCCCACACTGTGTATTGCCCCATTGTGTTCTTGAGCCCACGAGGCTCCAACGTTGGCCAGCAGTATTCACAACTGTCCAGCACTTAGTGGACAGTTGCTACGTTTAGGCTTTGTTCTTGGCTGCCTGCGCAGCCTCCCCTGACATTGAGACTCAGGGCATTCCAGCCCTTTCGAGGCCAGTTGGCCTGGGGGACAATTCTAGTGTTGTGCCATGTGCACCCGGCGCAATTTATGATTTATTGCTATTTTGATTCCTGCGCAAATGTTCTACTTGCACCTCTGAATGTGTTTTACTACCTCATGTGCCATGTTCTTTATGTTTTATTCCCCTTTGCTAAAAGTGACCTGCTTAGAGGAATGTTTGTTGTTACCTTTGCTAAAAGTGACCTGCTTAGGTAATTGTTTATGTTTTATCCCCTTTGCTAAAAGTGACCTGCTTAGAGGATTGTTTGATATTACCTTTGCTAAAAGTGACCTGCTTAGGTAATTGTTTATGGTTTATTTCCCTTTGCTAAAAGTGACCTGCTTAGAGGAATGTTGATGTTTTATTGCCTTTGCTAAATGTGACTTGCTTAGGTGATTATTTTAGGTTTCCTTCCCTTTGCTAAATGTGACTTGCTTAGGTGATGGTTTTCCTTCCATAGGTCCTGATGATAAGGTCCTAGTTCCCTGCGTGATTTCCCTACAGTGTTTAGGGTGGCGTAGGAGGTATTTACCCTTTACCAGTAGTTACTGGTTGTATGCTACATTTACTATTTCTGTGTTACAGTCATTATATGTTTATGTGCTAAGTGTTATACCTACAAGTATTATTTCTAAAAAGTGCATACCCCTGACAGTGGTCCAGGTGGCCCTGTCCTGTACATAATCCCTTGTAAATCTTGCCCGTGCCTGTTGGCACATTGTAAAGTGTGTGTGTTATCTAATGTGTTTTTATTATTATAATACAAAGGCTATTTTTGATATAACCTTGTGTGGAGTTTCCTTTGTGATGGGCCTAGGGTGTTGTCGCTGGGGTGCGCGCGCAAACGCTTTACACATCGCCTCCGAGATTAGCCTTACTGCTCGCGTCACGTTACCTAGAGGGTGAGCAGGGGTTATCTTGGTGTGTGACTCCCTTGCCCTGACCTTAGAAATGGTGATCCCTGACTGACCTTTGCGTGAGCCTTGGCCGCCCGGGGGTCCCGTTTCTAACAGTCGCCCTATGGGCTGATTAGTTATTTGGGTTAGGCAGAGCCTCAAGTGTAATACCCAACTTCTACCGGTGTCAAATTGTGACATTCTCGCCGTGAGACTTAGCTTTCCGTCTAACTTAAAAATTGATATTTTTAATGTTTATGCCAGAGTCCTACCAGGTGGTAGGAAATCTGACGTTGTAATAGCTTTGGAAGAGCAGATTGAGACCCCCCCAGCTAATGTATTCCCATTAATCGCAGGAGACTTTAATACCACTTTCGAGCCACTTGGACTCGATGATCTGAATCTAACAGAGGATGAGAATTGTAGGTGGGGAGTCCCCCAACTGGACATAAAACCTATAAGTACATGGACAGAGGCCGCGATACAGCTGAAGGGTCTCTGCATTGGGAACCAGTTGAGGGCTGCCAATGGCCGAACATTGTCGGACAGGATGGGTAAGAAAACCTATGATAATGGTGTTAGGACAAGTAATATAGATTATCTACTTGTTCCCCTTAAGCTGTGGTACACTCTTGTTGATATGGAGGTAATACCCCGCATTGAGAGTGACCACAATCCCCTGACTGCGCTGTTCAGACTGGTCCTAGATAAAGTGGATGAAGTGACCCGGGGATTTATTCCCCCTGAGTTAGTTATAACAAATGATGAGCGCCACCTTAAGTGGTGCCAAGTTGCAGAGCATCCAAAAACTATGTCTGACATCGAGATAGATCTGGATGGTGTGCTGGCAACTATGGAGGTTGATATAACATACATGTCATTGTATAGACCTTTTATGGAAGCCCATGATAAATTCTTCACAACACTAAAAACACACTTTTGTAAACCTAGCCTAGGCAAAAGAGTTCGAACTTGTAAAACTGAGAGTTGGTATAATGGTACCTGCAGACAAGCTAGGGGGGAGCTGGGCCAAGCATTAAAAACTAAGGATCCTAGCAAAGTAAAGGCTGCGCGAGTTAATTATAGGCATAAACAGTTTATTGCTAAAAAAGCATGGGAAGAGAGCAGGTGGCAGGATCTTAAGGTGGCATGTGTGTCCAAAAACCCAAAATCTTTTTGGGATATTTTTAAATGGGACAGGGGTGGGCGCCATGAGAGGCCACAGAATAATGTTGCTCAGAACTCAGGGATTGATTATTTTAGGCCACAGTACGCCAAAAGCGAAGTCGGCGAGAGTGAGGGGATTTATGTCCATACTTTTTATAAGGAGGACCCCTTCACTGTAAGTAAAGTAGACAGGGCGCTGGATGTAGTAACTGAGGGATGCGCCCCAGGCATGGATTGTGTCCCTGCTGATCTGTTTTTAAATGATAAAAACAGATGGCGGTTGTATATTACGTATCTTGCAAATGCCATAGCTCGAGGGATGGAAGTCCCCCAATCTTGGAAAGGTGCTGAAATAGTGCCTGTGTACAAAAAAGGGGACAAGTCGTTAGCAGGCATTTACAGGCCTATTAGCCTGATCGACTCCATCCAAAAAATCATGGGCCGTCTGGTATTGGGAAAAATCCAGACCTGGATGGATGATGAAAACATCTTGAGTTACCTCCAGGCTGGTTTTCGACCCAGGACCAGTACGATAGATCAGGTCTTTCGGTTCATTATCCTTTATTGGCGCTCTGTGGTATTGGAGAAAGGCACTTTATATGCCGTATTTGTTGATTTAAGGGCGGCTTTCGACCTGGTCCCACGTGATAAGCTGTGGCGAGTCCTGGATGAGCTAGGGATGGCCCCTGAGTTGTTGAGTTTGATCGTTTGCTTACATGAGGCTACGTTCGGTCGGCTTCGGTGAGGACGACAGGGAGAGGTTACGGAAACCTTCCCCGTTGAGCGGGGAGAGCGGCAAGGTTGCGTAATGGCGCCTACCTTGTTCTCGCTCTTCATGAACGGGGTGGCTGACTTCCTCTCCCTGGTCCCGACCGATGCCCCTGTGATTGTTGGTAAGCGAGTCCCTATCCTCATGTTCACGGATGACACCTTGATAATCTCAAAAACGCCAAGTGGGCTCCAGCGTGCCCTGCGGCATTTTGAAGATTTTTGCTTGGACCGGGGCTTAGAAATAAATACTGCAAAAACAAAGTTTATGGTCCTTACAGAACATAAACCGGCCAGGCCTGTTAAACCTTTCAGAGGGAGCATATACATGAATAAATCCCCACTTGAGCGGGTTGACGCCTTTACATATCTGGGAGTTACCCTCCAGAGAGACATGGGCTGGACTAGCCAATTAGACCTTGCAGTATTAAAACATCACCAGCAGGCAGGTCTCCACCTTAAAAGGTTTAATGCCTCAGTATCGAAACCTATTAGCCCATTATTGGAGTTATAAGGGATAAAGGTGTTAAGTTTGCACCCTTTACGGGGCTGAACTCTGGGGGGTTGAAAATTTAAGAAATTTGACGCTAGCGGAAAATGAGTTTTTGAGAAAAGCGACTAGCGTTCCGCAAAGCACCCCCTTGACGCCATTAATGTGGGACTTGGGTAAAAAGGCTGTCCAAGATCTTGCCTCCCTACGGCCGCTATTGTATTGTCGTAGGATGTGGACCACAGAGGAACTACAGCATCATGCATGGGGCCTAAAGGAAATAATTTCTAACGATTCCTTCCATAAAATACATTGGCTGAAGGCCATTAGGTCCTTGCTAGTCAGCCTGGGAATGGGAGAATTGTGGAATGATCCCGTAAATGCGTTATTCCCCTCTAAAAAAAATTTGAAGGCTAAATATTGGGAGATGTTTAATTCAAAAGCATGCATAAAGGGCTTTTCTTCCCATCTAACAGGTCGTTTTCTCGAATTTAAGGCACAACCGAAGCTGGTATTATATTGGGATGCCATAGAGAAGCAGTGGGACCGAAAACTCTATTTTCAACTTAGAGTAGGCACCCTTACAATAAGGTCATTCACAGCGAAATGGGCAGGAGAAAACGACAATGATAAATGCCCTAGGTGCAGGGACGAACAAGAATCTATAAGTCATCTTCTGTTCTTTTGTCCCTTATATGCCGCTCCTAGATCAATGTAAAACCTATCTGCAAACTAATTGGCACCCGCAGACACGAAGAGGCATTAAGAATCGTATGTACTGACCCCAGTCTCCCAATTGCTATAGCTGTGGCTAAGTTCCTAAAATGTGCTTGGGTAATTCAGCTAAAACAGTTACAGCAGTAAAATGGAGGATTTTATATTCATTAACTGAAATTAGTTGTGGATAAGAGGGGATGTATTCTCTTCATTGAGCTCTGACTAATATTATCCTGGACTGTATATATTGATGAGTTTTAAAGATATAAGATATTCGACATAGTTTCTTGAAGTTTAATCATGTTTTAAATATTTATTGTATACATTTTAATGGATTTTTATATTGAAAATGTGTATTTTATGTACTGCTTTTATGACTTAACTGTTGAATAAAGTTTATGAATTGAAAATTATAATTCTAAAAATGCCAATATTAGTTGCCATTTTCTTTCCTTAGCCATTTGTTGCCTGCAGTCTGCCTCTGGTAACACGACGGGGTGTAGTTGGCACTAGGGCTCTGGGAGCTTAGGAGTGACTTAAGGAGTCATTGCTGGCAGGATGGGAGGGAGGAGCTGGGCCCAGCCTCACTTACACCTTAATAGGTTGTGTCCAGTCTCCACACAACAAGCTTAACAACCCTGCATTGTCACTTCACCCAGCCTTGAGCCAGGGCAGGCCAGGGAAGGTAAGGCAGGGAATTCCATGCACAAGGACACTGTCTAGAAGCTTTTCCTACCTACCAGACCCAGGGCACCATGGTATAAAAGAAGGACCTCAGACACCAACTCTTCAGTACACTTCTGGACCTGTGGATACTCTGCCAGGAAGAAGGGATGCTGTGCTTCTACAAACTGGACTGCTGCTTTACAAGGAACTGTTGTCATGCACTGTTGACCTGTTAACTGCTGCCTGTGGACCTGCAGTTCCATTTTGAACCCAGGAACCCAGAGTGACTCAAAGGACTAGTCTGCTGGCCCTCTGATCTGATCCTCAGGGTCATAACAGGCTCCTCAACAGTTCTTGAACCCGTCTGTAGCAAGTTCATTACCCCCAAGGTACTGAGGTCCTCGACCCTTGGTTTGGTTCTTGAGCTTTTAAATGTAAGCTTTTGGACTTTGCAACCACGAATGGGGCCGTTTGCACTAGAACCGCGCCCTGGTTGCTCAAATATGAATTAGGCTTGAAAAACCAAAAGACAAGAGGCACTTAGCAAAACAGGAACAGTACGTTTCATTAAACACTTCAGCTGGGAGAACATCTTACAGAAACAGGTCTGAGGACTGTCTCAAAGTACAATAAATAGGAGCGATTTTTATACAGTTTTAGGAGTCATAATAGTACATCTAGTGATCCTTGTTTGGTAAAAGAATGCAAGCCTGTGTAGTAAATAAAACGTCCCTGATAACAAATGCAGGTGGTCATCGACCATCGGTGGACACAATCTGGGCCACTGGGTAATATTTCCAGATGTCCAGCATGAGGGGCACATGATTACTGCATGTACTGTGTCCTGATTGCCTGCATGTTCCTAACGCCATGTGGCATCTGACTTTACATTGTTTTTGGAAATGAGAGCACCCCACTGGCCATGTGTGCTTTTTAAGGGGCAATTTCCCAGGAATATTGTGTTGTTGCTGCGCTTATCTGGGGGATGGACCTGAGTTTCCTGTTCGTGCATTTGTCAGCCACCCACGTGCCACCCCACCTGTGACCTGTCAATCAGTTACCACGAGCCTAGGTTACAGAGCCTGCCTATCTCATATTTCTGAGTCGGGACTGAGTGCATGATGGGCGAATTTGATAATAGTGACGCAATTTTTTTTGTGTATTGGAGTGTACCACAAGCATTAACATCATTTTTATCAATCTCAAACATTCTCCCCTCTAGTTGAATTTTCAACTACATTATCTAACCCATAGTTCATAACAGGCACAATATTGGCGACAAGCTGTTCTTCAGTTTTGACTAATACTATTTTCCTAGTTATTTGCATTCTAGCTAATTTGAGAACTGCGATTTTAAACCAGCAAACCCCCAATTGTAGGAAACCACACAAGAACAATAAAAATATTAGAATGGACAACAGTGCCGTGCATAGTCTGGTCAACCACCGGGGGTGCCTGGCAAACCAGTTTAGATACCATGCTTGCTCAGGGGCACTCCCTCCTCACACATGTTTCTCTGTAAATGGTGCAGTGCTTGGATGGCAAGAATTGAGAGTTCTGCTACCCAGGTCATTACCTGGGATGAACGTGCAGCAGGACGCACTGATCTTGGCACACACCCTCCCTCCACTGTGGTCATTAAGTCCAATACATTTTGATGTTGCATCACCATGATGGCTCTCAGTTATTTCTTAAGACCAAGTTCAGTGATTTTTATCCTCTTGAGAAGCTCTCACCTGGTTATAGTTAACTAGTGGGTGTTCAATTTCATTTGCACTGTGAAGAAGGGTATGGACCCCCCACGTTGATTTGAGTGTCGGGAAACAGTCTGTATTAATCCAGAATATCAATGCACCGATCACAGCCAAAATATTCAGAAGTTCTTTTCTCTCAAGCCTGAGGCAACAGAGACTTCTTCCTTAGCTCGTGTTGGTGCAACTCTGACAGATTTTCTGCTGGAATGACCAGAGTCAGGGTGTGTTTGGTGATGAGGGAGCAGAACGAAAAATATATAAACCCTGTTGTGAAGTATTAAAAAAGGAGAAAACTCCCTATTAAGCACAACAATTATACTTGTATCTGGGCATGAGATAGTGTCTACTTTCACAACCTTATTCACATTACACAGTATGTTTTACCACTCTATCAAAAAAGGTATCACAGTACAATATAAATTGTTTTTTAAAATACAAATATAGAAATGTTAAAAATTCACTTTATTCATTTAGACCATAAAATTCATTACTGAACCTCCCTAAGGGTTACAAACTAAAAATGTAGGTATTTCAACCACACAGAGAGAATTTATTAAAAACAGTTGACACAGCGTTTCGGTGTAGAATGGATACTTTCACCTTCATCAGGACGAAAAACGTTCTTTTTAAAATCTAAATATAAAAAAAAATACTTTAGAAACCTAACATGTACTGTGTACCCTAGTGGTTTGTGCTAAACATTGCATTTGTGGTTACGCTTTCTTTTCATAGTACCAAAACTTTCTTTTTTACTGCTCAGAATCGCCCCAAGGCCAATATCATGGAACATTCAGCCATATCTAACAGTATCAAATATCTACATAACGCATTTAAAAAATAAAAGGTAAACCTAATTGCAAGTTGCAATATTGTTTTCGAAGAAACACATTCATGTGTCCAAATAATACATTTTGTGATTGTATTATTACAAATCATTTTGTACTCCTTCATATATTCAGGCAGGAATAATAATTCTCAGGCATACCTTGTAATATAGGTTGGATTATGTTTCATCAATTACATTCTCATTGGGGCGATCAAAATTTCCAAATCCGTCCCAGCTACCTAATTAGGTCCTTTAATAAAATAGAAAGATGTGAAGTTTTAACATCTATTCTTCAATATTATTAAGTGGGAATGAATCCTACATTTACATAAAGGTATTTGAATTTACCTTTTAGGGCACCAGCAGTCATCATTTACGCATACTTTTATTGGTAATCCTATAAATGTACCCGTTGCAGCCACTGTCTCATTGAGAATAATAGTAGGTGGCAATTAAACACTCGATTATGTGTTATTTGCTAAAAAGAAAATATTACCTGTATTATTATTCGTAGTTACTAATTAATGACTTTGTTTCTGACTTACCCCCTCGTGTGGGCACTTGACCATATACTTTTTTTCTTTTATAAAAAGATCACCTTATTAAATCAGGTCTCTCTGCTTCGTGTTTAATCTTAGGCACCACGGATGTAAATACAAAAAAGTATAATAGATAATAAAAGGGCTACATAATTGTAGTCCAAGCGATATTCCTAATTGATGAGTTACACATTTAGAAAGCCATGTCAATCGTTTTATCAAATTATTGCTAACATTATTAAATAAAATCTATATCTACGTTGAAGGGGCACATCATACATTTTGAGTGTTAAACTGCTTTATTAATATGGAAACGCTCGTCCTAAAGCCATTAAACGGTAGAGCGTCTCTTACCACTTATATGTGGCTTGGATAAGCGTTAAATTCTGTGTATTCACGTTTGTGAGTTATATATTCAATAAGCAGCATCTCTAACCCAATGTGTAATGCTCAGAATAACGCCGAGTTCCATTTAACCGCGTCCACGATTTAAAGATAACCCGAGTCACATTTGTCAGTGCTCACGAGTTAAAAATAAACAGAATCATAAATACTGTAATCGTGTAGCTATTACGAAGGAGGGGTTATTAGTTAATCTCCCAACAGCGTATCTAGTCGCGCAAATAAGGACTCTCACACAACTCTGAATATAGCATAAAAGGTCACCTTTATTACCAGGACAGCCAAAGACAGACCCGCAATATTACACTTTCCAATACATATCTTTTTCCCCAATGCTTTATTTCCAAACAAACCATAACTTGTTTTTATTCCATCAGTATGTTTTCTTTCTTTCTTTTTCTTCCCCCGCCTACCCTCCCAAGCCCTCCCCCTTAGAGAAAGGATGAATCCGCTCTAGATTATCCTAACCCCTTCAAACACGCCGACAACACAACAAAAAGGCCTGCCTGTAGTGCCCTGAGGTGACATCCTGGACATTTCATTTGTGTTTTTTTTATTTTTTTTTATACACAGAACACAAAAACACCTGACTATTTGGACAAACCAACACCCTTGACTCTTTCAAAACCAGGGTGGGTGGGTGGGTCAAAAGCGACGCCACCGCTGCGATCACTCGCTCAGAGTGACGTAACCTCCCTCCCCTCCCCGCGCTTGTCCTACAACCCCTCCCTCCCTCCCGCCACCCAATCAGGACGCGTGAGGTCGTCCCTCGCGCGAAATACCCCAGGGGGACATTGCTTTGCTAAGTCCCCCTGGGGGCCCATCGCGCAAATAAGGACTCTCACACAACTCTGAAAATAGCATAAAAGGTCACCTTTATTACCAGGACAGCCAAAGACAGACCCGCAACATTAAACTTTCCAATACATATCTTTTTCCCCAATGCTTTATTTCCAAACAAACCATAACTTGTTTTCATACCATAAGTATGTTTTCTTTCTTTCTTTTTCTTCCCCCGCCTACCCTCCCAAGCCCTCCCCCTTAGAGAAAGGATGAATCCGCTCTAGATTATCCTAACCCCTTCAAACACGCCACCCAGGAAAACCCTCTGAGTTTTCCTGCCCCACCCAGACCCCCCCTACCTAACAGGACCACTCAATTCTTGTGTATTTCCTCACTGAAGGAAAAAACAGTACCTTTTTGTTATTGTGCAGCTGATATGATTTTGCTTGGTGAGCACCAAAGGTCAACACACCACAGATTAGCCAGCGTGTCTCTTAGTTCCATTAAGTAATATGACTGACCCATCTGCGAGAGGTGAACTCCATCACTCCTCAGTAAATGCAGCATTTCGTTGTTGAAATGCTCATGTGCAATTACCGTGATGCCCATCGCCGTACAGAATGTTTTCAAAGCCCTATTAACTTTGCAGCGAGCTCTTTCAACAGCCGCATGTACCCTGGCACCTTTCCATTGACTCCTGTATAAAAATTCTGTCCATACTACCCGTGTTCCCATCCATTTGTCCTTTATCACCGCCAAGTCCAGTTTCATTTGTTTGATTAAAGCCAATCCAGACAATTCCACCAGATTGTTTCCCCCCAAGTGCAGTATCAATAAATCAGGAGTACCCCATGCCGCAGCCAATTTTGTTAAAACAGGAAATAGCTCCTTCCATTTCATCCCCCCTAAACCCTTCCAAATCACCTCATGGTTATTACTGTACAAACCAAGACCTCTCCCACACAGCTGCTGTTCAGCAAAGTTCGCTGCCCATTTTATTATTGAGTGCCCGTCAATCCAGGTCCTCTTTTTCCGAGGAAAATTCGCCACTTGACCTGTGATGGAAAAACTAATATTAATACAAACAGAAAAACACTCATTTTTAAAAAAAATTTTTACAACATTTACAATCTGACATATTGAAAGCAACAATCAGATTTCCATCTCCCTATTTGCTGCAATTCCTCTTTCCCCCAACCCAGCCTGGCCGCTTCGGTAGCTGCACCAATCCTAAAAGAGTGCGTCCCAAAACTTTTCGGATTTTCTCCCACCAATGCCAATGCCTTTCTCAAAACAGCTAAAAATTGGAAACAAGTCAACTGGGTGTTATTCTTATGGCAAAATATCACACCTTTTTGAAATACTGCTGACTGAACAAATGATTCCCACTCCCCCACCGGGCAACAACCCCCAACCCCACTCCTTCCGAGTCTCACCAGCATCCCACGCCCTCTCTGGTCTGTCTTTGACTGCCTCAACTTAATCTGCAACAATCCCTTTCCCTAGACTTCAATGTCTGATGACTGTATCCCCACCTGATTTCGCAACCCAAGTAACTCCGATATCCGAAATGCACCAAAAAACAACCAAACCATACATAACTTGAAACGCAACCATTCCCATTCATTATAGCAACAGCCGGGCAGAACACCCAACAGTTTTTGTAATAAAGCAAAAGTAATGGGGTCTCTCAACTTTTTCGCATGCCAAGTGCTTCTTCCAAAACCTTTTAACATTTTTTGCAAACGAAAGCCCATCTGGACCTCACACCCCAAAAACAATTGGCTGTACAAAGAAATACCCACCAACTTGCCTGTAATTGTCGAGTGCGATAAACCTTTGTCAATCAAATATAAAACAAACTCCCACATAAACTGTTCATTTTGCACCGCTGTACCGTTCATGCCGTGCTGTGAAGCATAGCCTAAAAACCCAGACCATGCCAGCTGATAACTGCGTCTCGTAGAGCCCGCTAATGACTGTTCAACCAACTCTGCCATTCTCAGTTCCCCAGGTCCCACATGTTCGCAGGGATCGGTGTCTTGCATCTGTCCGCTCCAGGTGCCAATTCCCGAAACCTCTGCCACTGACAACGAGATAAAGCGTCGGCAATGGTGTTGTTAACTCCAGGAATGTGTTGAGCTCTAAAAACAATATTTAACTGCAGAACACGCAACATGAAAGCCCTTAACAACTGTAGCACCCGTACATCCCTAGCCCGCTGACCATTAACCAGGCTCACCACTGCCATGTTATCTATATGAAATAACACGCAGCGGTCTCTGAATTCCTCTCCCCAAACCTGCAGTGCCACCAAAAGTGGGAAGAATTCTAAAAAAGCGATGCTACGGCCTTGCTGCAACCAGAGTGGCGGCCACCGCTCCGCACACCATCTTCCTTCCCAGAATACTCCAAAGCCAATGGCTCCAGCCGCATCCGAGAAAATTTGTATTGTCCATACCGTGTCCTCAGCCACAAAATTGACAGACACGCCATTGAAATCTTCCAAAAATCTCAACCATATCCTCAAGTCTTCCTTAATTTTTTATGTCAATCGTATGTGATGGTGGGGCAAAAATGCCCCTGCCATTGCAAAACCAAGCCGCCTACAAAATGTCCTGCCGGCCCTGACCACTCTGCATGCAAAAGTCAAGTACCCCAGAAACCTCAGGACCTGCCTCAGCTGCACCTTTTGGCTCCTAACACTTCTTGAAGAAAAAACCTGATCTCCTGTACTTTTGCCAACGGTAAACGGGCCACCATTGCCGTGGTATCTAGTTCTATACCCAAAAATGTTTTCGTTGGACCTTCCGTCTTGTCCTTCGCCAAAGGCACACCAAATTCACTAGCCATATCTTGAAAGCATGCCAAAACTTTCGTACATTGGTCTGTACCAGCTTTTCCTACAAACAAAAAATCATCTAAGTAGTGACATACCTCCGCATGTTCAGATCGCCGTATGACACACCATTCCAAAAATTTACTAAAAGTTTCGAACAAGGAGCAAGAAATAGCACAACCCATAGGTAAAACCCGGTCTACATAGTACTCTCCTTCAAAATACATACCCAGCAACTCAAAATCCACTGGATGTATAGGTAAAAGGCGGAAGGCTGCTTCAATATCGCATTTCGCAAGATCCGCTCCCGCCCCAACCTTACGCACCATCTGCAGAGCATCATCCACAGACGAATACGATACCGCCGAATCAGTAGTGGAAATGAAGTCATTTACAGACTGCCCTTCCGGCCAAGACAAATGATGAATTAAGCGAAACTCACCTTGCGCTTTCTTTGGAATAACACCAAGGGGTGACACTATCAAATTTGGCAAGGGGCAGCTCACAAAAGGTCCAACTATTCTGCCTAAATCCAATTCTTTCTGCAACTTCATCCGCACCACCATAGGCCGTTCCTTTGTGGATCTGAGGTTATCTGCCCAGCGCAAAACTCTGGGACCTTGGTAGCCAATTCTAAAACCCAGCCGAAAGCCCCAAAACAACTTAGCTGCCGCCTCCCTGTCCGTGTAAATCTCCAGGTAACTCAACATTGCTTGCAATCTAATTGGAGTAGGCGCCTTTTGGAATAAGGGGTAGCAAAGCTCCCCTTCCCCTCTGACCTCTCCCCTGATCTCCGAATTGCTGATTGGGAAAGCACTGAAAGCACTGAAATACAGCATGTCTGCCCCCACACTGTGCACACTCATGCTTAAATTTACAGTACTGTCGCGCACAGGAACCTCTATTGAAACCCCAACACGCTCCTGTTGTGGGCAACTGACCCCTTCCAAAACCACCCGCCCCCATTGTGGCGGGACGCTGGGAAAAGGGCCGATAAGGTATTGGCAAACCACTTGCTGTATGAATTGTGTTAGATGACGAATGTCCTGACAACCACTGTAACCACAACTCTTGATCCACTTCTCCCCAGGGTTTATCTTTAAATAAACTCATCCTCGCCCGAAACTCTTCGTCGTAATTCAACCACGCATACCCGCCCGCCTGTAAATGCGCCCTTCTAATAACATCAATGTATTTAAACAGCAAAACCGCCCTTTTAGGGTAACGCTCGCAATACACACTGGCATAAATAAGGAATGCCGCCGTCCAATTTTCTATAGTTTTTGGCACTTTTGGGCGACGAGACAATTCCACTTCCTCCTCCTTAGACCCTTCCTTGGCTTGCAACTCCCTATGCAGTAGACGGAAAACATCCACATATTCCTGGTTCCAAATTCTTTGCTTAGTTCTGAGAGACAAGTGAGTACCCAACGGCATTGACACCCCCATAAATGGCAATTTCGTACCACTCATTCTCGGTGTCTCACTGTGTACAGAACTAGCTACCGATGAAATCGGGCTCCCTCCTCCCTCTTTATCCTTCCTCCGACCTTGCCCTACTGTTGATTGCAAATTTTCAACTGCATTTGTTCCCAACTCCTCGCCCCCCGCCCTTACCCCGTGACCACCCTCCGCAGGCGCAACACCTGAACCACCTGCCAACAGCCGTGTCCAAGCAGCCCACCAGTCTGTCTTACCTGCTGGTAACTACAAAGCTCGTTGACGAAATTCTTCTAGACCATCACGCTTATGATGTCCGCTCTGATTCCTACGTGCCGGTGAGAGAACCGCTCCAGAACTCTGAAACACACTGGCAGAAGTTAATTGTCCTACCCCTCTACCCACTCCCACCCTTCTTTCAGGAAACAAAACACCTCTTCAATAATTCTCATTTTCTTTATCCGACTCATCATTATCACCTTCGTGATGTTTATCAATTTCTGAAATTATGAAGCTTGTATCCGGCCTATTGCCAGATGTCACGTTAGTAAACTGATCATGAACCTCAGACTCAAGCCTCCGTGTGAAGCGCCCAGTCGCAGGAATAAAATCCGCACCAGATTCGCCTGTTGTACCAACCCGACCCCCAAAAGCCGCACTTTGCTTCGCATTGTGGGACAAAAAGCACTGCTCATCCGTTACCGAACCAGCAGCCTCCGTAAAGTACTCACCGCTCCAGCGAGGAACTGTCTCATACCTACCTGACACCTGTAGAGCAGAATTACCAGACCTTTGTTTCACCGGCATCTCTGCATTCTCCACCCACACCCATTGGCCTTGCTGAGCCTCAAACCCCGAATCAAAAACCACCTGAGTATGCTTAGGCGGATGCCTAGCTTCCGGAAAAAAGAACCATTACCTTTTGGTTGCCCCACCGCACCTCTGCCACCCGCATCCCCCCGCCTCCCACTCCGATACTGCCCATATCGATGTTTACAAACCACCCCCCCTCCATCATTTGACCATCATGAGAAAAATATGTATCATAAGGTACATCCCCATCAAGTCCTTCATCCAGGAGTTGCTTTGGGGGGCCTCTAGGTTGAGGAACAATAATGTCTTGGCAGTCCATAAAATCTTCCTGCCGCATGGATTCATCTAACTCCTGAACACTGCCCCTGTCATCATCCACTTCATCCACTCGTGTTTGTCCATATTCATCCGTCTCACTATCACTGGAATAATCCACTAAGGTCTGTTTTTTCCTTGACAAGGAAATGTCCGGCGCTATTTCAATTCTACTGCTGGACATCGCTGCACTTTCTGACCTGTAAGGGCTATCCTTATGCCCTGACATGCTGGACTGCACCATCGCTATTCTCGACGTATGCGGCGTGATGTCCATTCGATCTGCTAACACCACGCTATCTACTTTGTCTGCCAGCTGAATATGCGCCACCCTCATGTCAAATACTCCGCCTGCGCTGCCTCCCCGCCGGCCAGCGCGTCTTCTGGCTTGTGTGGATACCAACAGTCTTTGTCCCTGCACCACATTAGGAGCCGACGCTGAGCGCGGAGGTAGGGGCTTCTTACCCCTGCCGCCTCTGCTCGTTGAACGGGCTCTCCTGGCTCTCCCAGCTGAAACTTTAACAGCTCCCGCCTCCTCAGACATACTAATTGGCACCGACTTGCAGGCAGCGACAGCACGCACGACTCCTTCAGCTGCCGCTCGACGAGGACGCTTCACTGCCCCCGAAGTGTCCATCACAGCTCCCGGCCGTAGTAGGTCTGACCGGCCCACCGCCACCAGCGCTCTCACTGCCTCTAAGACAATCTCTTCATCAGCCATTCTTCCACCGTTAAACAGGTTCGTCGAAAAAACGGCTTTCCGACGTGTGACAGCGCTGTCAAAATTACCTCACAGCTGCTCTTCACACAAAAGCGACGCCACCGCTGCGATTACTCGCTCAGAGTGACGTAACCTCCCTCCCCTCCCCGCGCTTGTCCTACAACCCCTCCCTCCCTCCCGCCACCCAATCAGGACGTGTGAGGTCGTCCCTCGCGCGAAATACCCCAGGGGGACATTGCTTTGCTAAGTCCCCCTGGGGGCCCATTGTGCTCTCTTATATTATTGTCAGGCATACCTGTTAAATGAAAAGCGGCCTCCCTGCTCCACCGGGTGATTCTGGAAGTGTTCAAAGAAAGTGCTTCCGGAATGGGGCGCCTTTATACTGTTCCGGTACACGGATACCGCAGGAAAATAACATGCTGTGATGAATTTCAATTTTTTTTTTATCACAACTGATATGTAATCTTCACAGTTTTTTAGTTTTTTTGTTTGCGGGGATTTACCTGGCCATAGTTTTTACTCACATATTAATTAAAAAATGGTAAATCATTACACGAAAGTTCTCCCACATAATTGGTGAATAAAACATCATTCCACTGCGGCCATGTTGAAACAGTGTCGTAGATTCGCTAAGTTTCAACAGATACATACTACCTCATATTCTACCATCGCAGCACCCATAGTATAAAAACATTGTTTATCATGAATCAAAACCTAATTAATAGTAGAATTTCTTTGTATAATATTAGAAAACATATCTCGATGTCACTGATCACCATAGAAGCAATCTCTCATTGTTGCAGTATGATAGAGCTGGACAATTGACCATATCTACAGCATGTGACTTTAAAAATTACCAGTATTGGTTGACATCATAATCTTCCCAAATCAATGGTGTCATTTGCAGTCATCATTTATGTAAATATCTGTGGATAGCTCTGGCCACTGATGTCAGTATCTGATAAGGAATAACAATATCAGGTAACCATAAGCATAATAATATTCTAACATCTATGATATTATTAATAGTTGACCATCATCATTAGTATCAATATCAACTAGCACAAGATTCAGTGGCTAATCTAGTTTTTAGTAAATTAATCTCTCCCATTGTTTAATCCATTCTTATACATATTAAAATAGGACATGTAAAACTGTTTGCGTATTTTGCTTTTACAGAAACTGTTGCCACCTCTTACACTACGCTGAATTACTTAAATACCACACCATTTTACATCATCTACTGTGTGGTTATGTATAATCCAGTGTTCCACTAAGGGAGCCGTTCTTTTCTTTGTTCTTATTGATGACTTGTGTTCCGTAATTCTAGTCTTTAATTCTCGCGAGGTCTCACCTATATAACCTTTTTTTGCATGGGCAGACAATTAGATAGATCAGATCTTTTGTTTTGCAGTTGATGAAGATTTTGACTTTATGTGTGATACCATAATACGGAACCACATCGCCTTTCATAATACTACTGCAGTTTTTACACATACTGCAAGCAAAATTACCTAACGGGTCATTATCTATGCTAAGTTGTTTTTGTGTTGTTTCTTCCCTATATGTATGCACCAGTCTGTTCCGGATAGTGCAGTTACGCCTAAAACTAAACATTGGTATGGGCAACTCAACATTGTCTTTATCACACAATAATCGCCAATTTCTATTGATAATGTTTTTCACTTGGTTACTTGCACAACTAAAATTTGACACAAAAATTAACTGTGCATCCCAATTTTTGTGGCGAATAGGGATTCTCTATTGTAGTATTTTGCTCTTTTATATGCTTGTCTGATTAGTTTTCTTGGGTAGCCTCTATTTTGAAATTTTCTTGTTAAAACATCAGTGTGTCGATTAAAATCTCTCATGTCTGTGCAATTACGGCGTATTCTTAAATACTGTGCAAACCGAATATTATTCTTTTGGCAACTGGGATGTTTGTAATGGAGCATTGTGTTGCGATCAGTGGGCTTTGTATAAAGTTCTACTGATAGTTTACCCTCCACATGTTTGATATTAATATCAATGAAGTCAACGCTCTCCTTGGCAATATTAGAGGTGAATTTTAAATTAACATTGACAAGGTTAGGCCAGTTTATGAATCCATTGAGGTCTTCAGTTGTCCCTGTACACATAAAAAAGACATTGTCAATGTATCAGGACCAACATGAGATATTCTCATAAAATGGAGCCACAACATTGAAGATGTGTTTGTTTTCAAAGGCTGACACATACAGGCAGGCCAGACTAGCAGCACATGTG
The DNA here is from genome assembly GCF_964261635.1 of Lissotriton helveticus. NCBI lineage: Eukaryota > Metazoa > Chordata > Amphibia > Caudata > Salamandridae > Lissotriton > Lissotriton helveticus. Next base: position 95,149,259 of record NC_136062.1, on the reverse strand, counting down.
GCTCCCATGATGGTACCCTTGACCTGTCTGCAGTAGTCAATCCTAAACATGAAGATATTATTCTTTAGCATAATTTCCAAGCATTCAACTATGAATGCGGAATGAGTAGACAGATCACCTTCATTATCCCTCAGGAGGCCCTCCAAAATACTGATGGTATCATCATAAGGGATGTTAGTATAGAGGGCCTCTATATCCAAAGTTACTAACCACTGACTATTTACGTTGTAAGGCAAGTTCTCGATTTTGTTAATCATATCAGTAGTATCTTTAATATACGCCATTTGGCGGATTACCAGTGGTTGGAGAAATGTATCCACGTACTTACTGAGTGGCTCTGTCAACGAGTCAATACTCAAGACAATTGGTCTCATTGGACGGTTTGCCAAATCCGTATGCACTTTTGGTAAACCACATATTGCTGGTATTCTTGGATTCATGTTTTTAAAAAAATGTTATTCATCAGGACATAACATTTCATAATCTTTGGCAAAATCAAGTAATCTCCCTACTTTTTGAATCAATTTGTTCCATTCTACCCTATTTGATTGTTGGTAATGTGAGGTATTGTTAAGTAGTAGAAGCATCCTATAGTTATAATCCTCAGTGTCCATTACAATGATGCTCCCCCTTTATCCCCTAGTTTTATGGTCAGGTCCTTTCACTTCTCTAAGTTGTTCAATGCAGTTTTTCTGCAGGGCTCAAATTATTCTGCCAATAAAGTTTTTGGGACAAAAGGTCGGATAAGGGAGCAGAAGCCAAACCATCCGGGGATGAGCTGAGTGTGAGCAAACTTCCCACACTGCCAGAGGTATCCATCATTGTGGAGGTGCCCCATTGCATGCCTAGATGTGCAGCATGGTGTAGCAGTTCTCATTCGTATCCCGAGTTATGGTTACTTTTCCTTCAAAACTAAAGGAAAACAGTGCAAGTTTCTGTACCTTTAAGGGTTGCCCCTTCCTTCATATATCTATTCAAATCAATGGCTCATATTTCCTGACATTGGGTATCTATGCTGTTGTTTAACCCTCTCCTACGAGGGCTATTTTCCCTAGTATTATCAAGGTGGATGGTTCTACACTGGAACTCCATTACTGGGGCCCATTTGTTATTAAAATAGACAGCTCCAGAAAAGCTAAGGGCCACCCTGGCACCATAGGTGAAGGCAGAGTGGATGTGTTTGTGCATTTGTATGCCATTTAGCTACCTTGTGAATCAAAGGATATGCAGTTCCTATAAGGTGAAAGAAAAGGAAGAGTTTGGGGGGAGCCTACAGAATCCGATTGGGGGATCTGATCCCTCAGGAGCCAGGGCCCTCACACACCCCAAGAGTTATCATGCTTTATTATCGGGCATCTCTTCATTTGGCTGGTGCTGCAATACTCAACGGGTCCTTCTGAGGGGCTTATTGCCTGAGCTCTTTCATTTTTGCCGATGTGAAGAGTAAGGTGTAATGTAGATGTGATAATGTGAGCAGCAATTTTAATAACTGGGTCCCCGTGTTATGATTAAAAACAATGGTTGGCTAGAAGTGAATATAATGGTCCAAGCAAGCACGAGGTGATGTTTAAAAGAAGGTCAACATGTTTCTTGCCTATTTACTGTCAAAGGGATCATGGCAATTCATCATGACAGAGACACTAATCTAATCTGTGTGGTAGGTATCAAGTGTCTATTAGCTAAACAGTATTTGTCAACAATCACCCTAATATGTAGTATATCGTCAGGATATAACCAAACATGTATAGCGAAAAAACTGCACCTCAACAATGAATGGCAGCATGGAACGTTCACTGGCGTTGAAGCACCAGTATGCTGCGAGCGTGACTAGTGGTCAACCAACCCCTCACTCTGCCACCACAGAGGTGTAGCTACCTCCAAGAACGTCCTTTCGGTAAAATATTGGGGTCAGTGTCTTCCCCTGTAGTGCCCCTCCTGCACATCTATTTCTATCTAATTCTGTTTGAGTGTCGCTAGGCTCAGTGAAAAGGTACAATACTGTGGGATTGGTCTAGTATTGGGTCAGGTTTAATGCTACTCTATGGGGTTCTACTGTGTTGGGTTTATCCTACATAGATATAGGTGGAAAGGGCATTTTGCTTTTTCGGGGCCTACCTCTTGGGAAAATTAAAGCCTGTCTGTGGCTATTGCATATGGTATAAGCAAATAAACATAGCATGACCAGGCTGTTATCTGGGAGCCCACGGTGGTCATCTGCTGACACCACACATTGTGTAAGAGGGTGGTGTGTGGAATGCTAGATGTTGGGTTTGGTGTAATTATAAGTGATGTGGGAGAGGTCCCTCTGCAAGCGTTGGGGTAGCTTTGGGGTAGACTTCATCCGACTAGCCAGTGCTTTGATGCCAAATAGATGTGGAAACACCCATAATAAACGGAGGTTATATAGAATTGCAACAAGACATATCTTATGGAGCATTGCAGGCCTTGGGACTGGATCCAGGGGAGGTGTTGGTGATCCTCAGTCAATTGGGAGTGTCTTTAGTAAAAAAATTAGAGGCAAAAGTTCACTGTACAGTTCATAGTCCTTAATTCGTACCTTGTATATCCTGTTGGTGTGCTGATGTGGCCGCTGAAAAGGTGGTGCACGTTCAAATGCCAAGCTGTTGAATAAGAGCCAAATTTGTTTTGTTAGTTCTCAAAACAGTGCATTATTACATGTGCCTTCACTTTCCTTTGGGGTTACTGTATTTTATCTATTGAGGGGAATGCCTTTTCCCTATTTGCTCATGCCACTTTTAATGAGGCACTGGAAGCTGGCCCCAATCGGGGTATGCTGTTTTGCAAAGTGTGTTATTGTTTATAAAATGCCTTAACTACTAGGGGTTGTTATTTTTTTATTTTTATGGGAAGTTGTGTCTCCCCCCTCTCTGCACCTAGCTGGCAGTTTAGTTGGTGCAACATTTTTATGGGGTAATCTTGTGAACATGTGGTGTCATCAAGCTTAGCTAGGGTTCCACGTGTGTCACAGCCCCTCTTTCCAAGCTGTACATGGGAGGTGTTATCGGTGTGCATGGTGATTTTGACCTTAATGTGTGCAGGGCAATGTATAAGGGAGGGCGTGATGCAAATCAATGCAGGTGGCAATTGCAACATGCTCTGTAGTCACAACATGACCCTCCTAGTGGTACCAAGTGTCTTGCCTACTACCTTCTTCTTGAAACTTCCTTTTGAGCTAGCTTTGGGCTTCTTTTTGGGCACATGATTTAACAATTTTATCAGGAGAGAATGGCTGTGCCGGTAAACTGTCCTGTGGCCTCCGTGTGTTTCAGTTATTGTAGTGTCTGAGATTGGGCTTACTGTCTCCTTCAGATGGTGTGTGTAAGGCCTGGGTGTTGGCTGACTACTAGGCCTGACAAGGAGGTGAGCATGTTCTCAGGTTCTGGTGTTGTGCAGTGCTATGATGGATCTTTGCAAACTCCCTGTTTCCCCCCCTTAACCCTCCTCTCCCTCAGACCCTTCTTTTCCTGGGTAGTTAGACCTGTGGTTCCCAGCTGTGGACAGGGATCTCTTAACTGGTGACGCCCACCTTCACACTCCAGCCCCTCCCCCTGCCCAGCTGACCAACAGTACAACAAACCAGCTCAGCTGCATCCTCGTCAACACATGCTCCCTCCACATACGCACCACAGAAATCCGAGACCTCCTCGACTCCATCTCTCCTGACATCGCCTGCCTCACAGAAACCTGGACAAACTCCAGCTCTGGCCCGGACATCGTCACTGCCATCCCCGACGACAAAAAGATTTCCCTGCAAGGACCGCTTAGACGTCCAGGAGGAGGCATCGCCATCGTCCACAAACATACCCTCTGCCTCACCACCCACCCAGGCGACCCAATGACATCCATGGAATACTCCCACTTCCACTTCCAGATCCAGACCAACCCCAACACAACCCTCCACAGCACCCTCATCTACAGACCTCTTGACCCCCCACTCACCATTCACTGACACTATCCTTGCATCCACCGATTACATCCTACTCGGTGATCTCAAATTTCAGCTGGACAACTCCAAAGACCAGAACACTGCATCCCTACTGGAGAAGCTCGCCAACGTAGTATTCAAGCAGTTAGTTACCTCTCCAACCCATGCAGCAGGATACATGCTCGACCCCGTCTTCTCCGACAGTGAAAACATCACCTACAGCCACCCCTCTTAACTCTCCTGGACCTACCACCACTGTGTGCACTTTGCCTTCATCAAATCCACAGTCCACCACCACAATCAACACCCTCCTTCATAGCTGGAACAAACTCACTGAAGGACACCTTACCTGTGACCACACTGCCGGTATCCACAGAATTCAATACCTCAGCATGCAACCTTCACCAATGGATCAGCAACTGTTCCAACACTCTGGCGCTCCTCAAAAAAGCACCTGGCAAGAGACACTCCAAGAAAGCTAGTTGGTTCATTCCTGCCCTCCATGAGTCCACACACTCCTGTAGATGACTCGCGAAAAGATTGAGTAACAACAAAACTTTGTATGCCAATGCAACCTTCAAAATCACCATCACAGAACGCCACCTCCTCCTCAAAACCACAAAGAAAATGGCAATCCAAGACAGTTTCAATGCCAACACACACAACAGCAAAGAACTCTTTGCTCAACCTCACTTCAAGCCATGAGACGGTGCATACATGCCAGCATACTAACAGTTTTGATTGCCAAGATGGGCCAAAATATACTGTTGGCAAACATGACTTTTCTTTAGGCATGGCAAACATCAGCCAAATAACTAAGGCCCATATTCATCTTGGGAAACCAATGATTGTGAGTGCTGATCTCTGTAGTGTAGTTGTCAAGGAGTTTGCTAGGCCCAACAGTGAGACTACATATATACCACCATCTCAAGACCTCTGCAACAAACTTGGTACCTTTTTCCACCATAAGACCAGGCAGATTTACGACATCTTCAACACCCAAGACCCTCTCACCATAGTAGTCATCTACCACCACATCCCAACAGATCCTGTTCAACTTGACTTGCCTCTGACTTATGCTGCACTATCAACTGCTCCATCGAGACAGCCACCTTCCCAGATGAATGGAAACACGCTAAGATCAACCCCTCTGCTGAAGAAGCCTTCTGCCAACCCGACAGACCTCATGAACCTCAGACCCATCTCCCTGCTCCGCTTCCCAGCCAAGTCCATCGAGAAGGCCATTAATGCCCAAATCAGAGTTCATTGAAGCCAGTCAGGTCCTGGACATTTCTCAATCTGGCTTCTGAAGCAACCAAAGTACCAAGACCATCCTCCTTGCCGCCATCGATGTCAACTCCTCCGTACCCGACCAGAGCACCACAGCAGCCCTCATCCTTTTAGACCTCTCGGCCTCCTTCGACACCATCTCACACCGTGACGTAATCACGAGACTCCACAACGTCGGCATCTGCAACAAGTCCCCAGGCTGGATCCACTCCCTCTTCTCCGTTTAAACACAGTCAGACTACCACTGTTGCTCTCAGAACCCAAAGAGATCAACTACGGAGTGCCACAGGGCTCCTCTCTGAGCCCCATCTTCTTCAACGTCTACATAGCCTCACTCGCAGCCATCGTCAGGAACCACAGATTCAACATCATCTCCTACACCACCGACACCCAACTGATCCTTTCCCTCACAAACTAACCCACAGCCACCAAAATCAATTTCCATAGTGGGATGAAGGCTGTTGCTACCTGGATGGAAGACAGTTGCCTCAAACACAACTTGGAGAAGACCAAAGTCCTCAACTTGGGTCCCACAACCTCAGCCTGGAATGATATCTGGTGGATCGCCGTACTTGGAACGCCCCCCCACAACCACAGACCATGCATAAAACTTTGGCACCATACTGGACTCCTCGCTCACAATAAAATACCAGATCAATGCCATCTCCTCATCATGCTTCCACCTGCTTCAACTGCTTCGAAAGACCTACAGATGGATCCCCTCAAATCCATAAAAATGGCTCATCAGCAGTAGATTTAGATTCAACTATGGCATTGTACTTTTTGCTGGTACCACCCAAAAACTTCTCAGGAAACTACAGAGCGAACAAAATGCCACAGCCAGACTGGTTTTCAACATCCTCCATCGCAGCCACATTAGGACCAGCATATCTAAACCACTACCTCTCATTCCACGTACCTACTAGACACATCTGCCAACTGGCCCTGGCTACCATCCCACAGATCAGCAAGACAAGAAGCAGAGGAAGATCCTTCTTCTACCTCTCCATCAAAACCTGAAAACCCTGCATCTCCACCTCAGGCAACCCCCATCGCTGACCTAATTCAGGAAGGATCTAAAGACCTGACTCTTCAATTGAACCCTTGTGCCCAGATGGATTAGCAGCCCCACCCACCCGCCTCAGCACCTTGAGACCCTCATGGGTGAGTAGCCGCACTTTCCAAACCCTGATTAATTGATTGACGCTGATGTTGTTATTCAGGAGCAGCAAGATCCAGTGAGCAGGCTTACGGATGCTTGGAAAATTTTGAAGGAGAAGTTAGGAGAAAACCTTGCTGCATGGAGAACATGGAATCTAAGGTCAAGAAGTAATCGAGATACGTGCACTAAAGGTGATAGACAGGCATAGTTAGCTGTTTGAGCAGACCTCCCCTCCCGACTGACTCAGCACTGCACAGTGGACGGTTTGCTTATTTTCTCTGGGATAGGATTTTCGGTTTGGCCCTTTTCAAAGATGGCCCACAGTTTTAAATACCACACGCAGTGATTGCTGGTCCTGACTACTTATTATGAGCTCAACCCTGTGTACAGATCCGTCAATATACACATTCCACAAACAACACAAAAATAGCAATGCAAATGAAAAGTCACAACCTGGAAGAAAGTGCAATTGTTAAGGTGTCATAAAATTGACATTGACAACACACCATATTCAGACAATATACAGTTGCATTAATCTACCAGCACCACAGTATTAAAGCAGCACATTATCAAATACCTTGTATCAATTTCAAACTTCAATAAAAAACTGAGGGAGAAAAAAGGATGACTTTGTAAAAAAATATCTTAATCTGCTCCTAATGCATTCTTACTGTGACCAAGGGAAGCCCTGCGCAGTACATGGGACTAAGGGCCATATGTATCAAGCTAATTAGCATTCGCAAAGGCCGAAATTCTGTGAATTTCGGCCTTTGCGAATGCTAATTAGACAAATGGTATGTATCAAACATGTTTGAAGCAAAATAAGGAATAGCAAAATTTGCAATTCCTTATTTTGCGATTGCACTTAAGGAATCGCAAATTTTGCGATTCCTTAAATGCAATGTATCAAACAAAAAATATTCAAAAAATTCCATTATGGAATCGCAAATTACCACCAACTTCTAGTTGGTGGTAATTTGCGAATTCTTTTCAAAAATCTTTTTTCCAAAAAACAAAAGGTGCCATATGACGCCCATACAAGCCCTTAGGGCATGTATGTGCGCCATATGCCCCCAAATGTCTTTTTCAGGGGTGCAGCAGGGTGTTCTTGAGACACCCCTGCACCCTTGAAAAAATTCCTAATTTGCGATTAGCTAATTGCTAATCGCAAATTGCCCCTTCATTCATATGGGCCTCCTGGCCCATAGGAATGAATAGGTAATTTGCGATTAGCAACTTTCTAATCGCAAATTAGGAATGGTAAGGAATCGCTATTAAATAGCGATTTTGTACATACATACCGTTTTGCGAATTCCAAATAGCGATTCCTTAAAATTCGCTATTTGGAATTCGCTAAACGGAAGTATGATACATATGGCCCTAAGTGAGCCATATAGTCTGTCAATATCAGCACCTGGTCAAGGAACACAACCGTTTTTTCACACAGAAATAAAAATGCTCAACAAACAACAAGCCCCACTTGGCCAAGCACAGGCCACACCTGATCTCCCATATCCAAATGTTTCCTTAACTTCCAAATTGCACCCTGTTTCACACCCAGGGGCTTGGCATACAATCTATGTAACGCCCAGCGTTCCAAGCAACCAATACCTCCTTCTACTTTCAGATACCAACAGTTTTTAATAGACCAGTAGGACTGAGAAAACCCTGTTAGAACAACAAAAAAGATTTAGGTATCTGCCCTATATCACACCCAGGGTCCTTGCACACCATCTGTGTAACGCCGAGCGATCCAAGCGGTGAGGCCTAAATCCTGTATAACACCCAGGGACAAGCGTATCATCTCTGTAATGCCAAGTGGTCCCAGTGACAAACAATTCCCCCTTCCTAATGTGCTATCTATGGAAAAATGGAGACCTCTGTGGGAACGCCTCTGTGGCCGCCTTATGACCACTCAATCTGGCACTTAAAATATGTAACATGCCAGAAGTCTGTCAATGATAGGGCAATCAGATTACGTTTTTGCACTTCTTCTTAGTTTGCCATATTCCAAATGCTGGCGATTAAGGATCAGATACAAAAATGCGCTCTCCGACAATTGGACAACCACATCTGCAATTTCAACTTACTTGACTCCTTGCAATCCGGCTTCAGAAAAGGATGCAGAACAGAAACCGCCATGCTTAATATTGTCGATAACCTCCACTGGTCATTCAACAATGGTGAGCCCTGCCTACTTATTCGCCTTAACCTGTCTGCTGCCTTTGATACAGTTAACCATTCTTCCTTACTTAACTCACTTAATGCTCGATTCCGCCTTAATGGTCTGGTCCCCAAATGGTTCTCTTCTTACCTCCAACACAGAACATAACAAAAACAAATCAAAATCAATGACTGCCTCTCAAACCCTACACCTGTCTCCCTAGGCGTCCCTCAGGGCTCTATTCTCTCCCCATCTCTCTTTACCCTCTTTACGGAACCTCTTACCCTTATTCTGAAACAAGCAGGAATCAATTATCACCTCTATGCCGATGAGACCCAACTTTACTACACAATCAGATACCACTCTGATGTTCTCCACCTTAGCAATTCCTTAAAAAAGATCCATTCCTGGTTCTTCTCCAAACTTAACCCTAAAAAACCCAGAAATCATTCTCTTCTCTCTTAAAAACACCCATCTCCCCATCCAAAATTGGCTCTCTGACCTTAATGTCCTTATCAGACTCACTTGGTTTCACTATTGACAACAAACGTACTCTTAAGGACTACACAATAAATTCAGCTAAAGGAGCTCTCTTCACTCTCCGACATCATAAAATCATAAAATGAAATAAAACCCTTCATTCCTGCTGATGACTTCAAATGGGTTGTCCAATCACTAGTTCTCTTCAAAATTGACTATTGTAATGCTATCCTCTCCAGAACCCCCAAAGTACCCCATGCCCCCCTTAGATCCATGCTCAACCTAGCTGCCAGGCTAATCACTGACTGTAAAAGTTTTGACCACATCTCCCCAGCCCTCAGAAGCCCTCAACTGGCTACCCATTGAAGGAAGATCTGCCTATAAGACAGCATGCATAACACACAAAGCCCTTCACCAACAAACCCTTTTGTACCTTACGAACAAACTCTAAAAAGAAGGCTACTCCCGACCGATGAGAAGCATCAATGCTCTACTCCTTGTCCCCCCTGCTAAAAAAGAAATCCACACAATCTCGTTCATTCTCCGGGAATGCCTCGATTATCTGGAATGCTCTCCCTAGGGACTTACGCTGTAACCTCATCTACCTCAGCTTTAAAAAATACCTCAAATCTCACCTTCTCAACGAATATTGGGGTCTTTAACCTCGCTCATGACTCCTCATTCTATCCTCCACCAATCCACTCCTCTGTTCCCCCTGACTCTCTCCCCCACTTCTCCCTATTTTCCTTCACATTATCACCCTCTAATCCCCTCCCCATCCATGACCACTACCCCTAACCCCTCCTCTGACGTTACTACCCTTCTCCCCTAACTGTTCTCCCCATTTATATTTATCAATTCCTCTTTCTCACCCTGCCACCCAGCATCGAACTCTGGTTCCCCTCTGCACTCAACTATGAGCTATATACTGTGTTCTTGTACTAAAACAGCTTCTCTTGATAGCCTCCACTTGTAGTTTAATATTCTTTTTTATGTAAAATAATCCTTCTTGATTATCACCTCCTCATATAAATAGCTTTTTTGCCTCTTTGTTAATTTTATAATGGTTTTATCCTGCCGTCTATATTTGTATCCTATGTATCCTATGGAACAACTGTTTTTACTGCAACAATCAATGCTCATGTAAAGCGCTCTTATACCCCGGGTCAAGCCAGTGCTATATAAAACCTTTCAAATAAATAAGTTATGGTCTCTTACTCTCTGACAGCAGCTTCAGGGCCTACCTCCTCCCGGTAGATTAATCAGAATTTCTATTCATTTGCGGGGACTGCTCGTCTTCCTTGCTGTGCAGATGTAAATCCATCTGGGTGAGGTCCCTTTCCTTCAGCTGCAGTCGGGCTTGATGTACCAATCTCTCCTAGCTTGCTTTCCAAAATATTGCTCAAATATAAATTTACCTTGTAAAAACAAAATAAAAGAGGCATTTGGAAAAAAGGAACTTTTGGTTTAATTAAACACTTTAGCCAGGACAACATCTTACAGAAACAGGTCTGAAGAGTGTCTCAAAGTATAATCAATCTGAGCAATTTTTTACACAGTTTTGGGTGTTGTAAAAGTACATCCAGCGATCCTTCTTTGGAATTAAAATGTGAGCCATGCCTGTGGAATCGTAAATTAAAGTTCCCTAATAACAAATGCAGGTGGGCCTCGACCTTGCATGGACACAATGCGTATCAGTGGGAAATGTCAGGCATGAGATCCGTGTAATCATTGTGTGTACTGTGTGTTCTGTGTCCTGATTGACTGTGTGTTCCCACCTCCATGTAGCATCTGACTATATGGTGTTTTTGGGTCTGTGCTCATCCCTCTGGTCATGTGTGCTTTATTGGGGCCAATTTCCCTAGAACATTGTGGTTTCACTGTACTTATCTGGAGGGCGAATCTGAATTTTCAGTTTGCAGGTTTGTCTGCCGCTACGTGCCGCCCCACCTATGACCTGTCAATCAGTTACAATGGGCCTATGTTTTAGAGCCTGCCTGATCATGTATTTCTGATTTGGGGTAGATGGAGAGTTCATGACAGGCAAGTTTGATGATAGTGTGCCATTGTAAGCATTAGCGTACTTTTTTTTATCAATATCAACACCCATAGGAGCCGATTAGGATGGAGGATTTTCCGCCTCCTCCGGGCCGGCGGAAGCCACCTCCGGCCCGGAGGAGGCGGAAAATCCTCTGCGGAGTCACCAAAGACCCACCGCCGCATTACGATGGCTGGTGGGTCTTGGTTTCTGTCCGCTGCTTTTCCGCCGCAGTCGGATTGCAACCGCGGCGGAAAAGCTCTCATTTGGCTGGCAGTGTCTATCAGACACCGCCAGCCAAATTAGGATGCATTTGTAAACATGCTTTTCCGCGGCGGTTTTTCCGCCGTGGAAAAGCATGTGTACTTTTGAATTTGGGGGCCCGTTGCGGGCCCCCAGGGTGTAGGCGGGTGGGGGGTGCACATGGGGGGTACCTATGGTACCCCCCAGTATTTACATGCACAAAGCGGCAGGCACCGCGCAAGGTTAAATATCCAGGATGTGACCGCCAGGGTGGCGATCACATCCTAATTTGCACGGAGGGACCGCCGCAGCCCATGCGGACGGTCCCTCCACCTCTGGGATGGCGAACGGACGCAAGTCCGTCCGCCATCCTAATCGGCCCCTTAGTACGGAAATTCAGTGTGAGCCACTGCTAGCCTATCTCCTCACACAGCAAGAATCGATCATCACGGAGTACCAGGAATGTGCAGCTCCAGCTCGCTCATTACACCATGCTGACCACCAGCATAGACGCTCTACTTGCTCCTCATGACTCTCTCTAATGGAAATGGGACTCCACGCACAAAACGAGACTAATCTAGGATCATATCCGACCAGCGGTCCATAGTGTTCAGCTTGTACTTTTGACTGTGACCTGGTCCACCACAACATAACCCTGGTTGTCGCTTCATGCTTTAAGGCACTATTTCAGGTATCTTTTTTGTGTGGTGTTTTTAGTGTTTGAAGTGTTGCAGAAATACCTTAAACATTGCCTCTAAGTTATGCCAGAGTGTTCGGTGCCATGCTAACAGGAGGTGTGCACAGGTTCATTTGGGGTTTGCTTGTCCCTTGTCCAGATGAAGAATGTGGTTGTTGCTTGAACGGGTCTCACACTCCAGCAACCAGTAACCCAATTTCTAACAAGAGGTCTGATACACAAAGTAGGTCACCAGGTCAATGTTTTTATCTCAGGTTCTATTGTCTGAATGGACTTAAAAATCCTTTAGTGGGGCAAGTTCTAAGGCTAAAACCAAGTTTCAAGGCTAAGACCTACTAGGGTCACTCAAAGTCAGATATGTCATTAATAACCTCCTGTTGAAGCCATTGGTTTTGGTACCAAATACTCTTAGTGGGACAAGGCTACACATTTTGGTTATTGAGGTTAAGTTATTGCTAGGATAGATTTTCTGCGTTGCCACAATCCAAAGTTCTTTCTTCAAATACACACTCCAGTCCAAATTCGACATTTACCTTACACACCAGTGGTGCTATTTCTGTGACATCTACCATGGCATTGGTTAAATAAAGAACTTTAGAGAAAACAGTTTTACCAGTAGAATATGTGGCCAGAGCAGATGCACTGCGTTACTGAATAGCACTGTCATAGTGCAGTCCTACCAGTCATAAACAGGGTCAAGAAAAAGTCGAAAAATCAAGAGTGAATATGCAGAAAAGGTACATAGCCACATCAAGCGTTTTCACTGATTGTCACTTCAGGTGGACCAAGCCTCACAAGCCAGCCTTTTTAAGTTAACAATGCCATGGAATGTAATAATAATGTTTATGCAAAGTAACGGCATTTTGACTCAGTTGTAGACCAGTAAAGGCACAATGACAAAAGCCTTTCAAAACCAACCCATCACAATTTTAAAGTATCCCACGTGAATTACTGCAAAACTGAATTCACTATTCTCCTACCTGTGTTTCTCTTGTTTGAACAATTAGTTCCATTCACTGGTATTTTTTGACTGGTACTAATGGTCTGCAATGTCTAACTCAGAGTTCAGAAACTTCAGTTGACAAATTTTATTCTGTTAATAATTCTGAAATGTATTCACTATTCGTATTACCATGTCTTCTATATTATGCAAAAATGGATGCCAAAATTTTGCACGTGTTGGTAAGTAGTTCAAAATTATAAAATCTAAAATAAATTACTGTAGTTTAAGTAAAATATACATCAGCTTCAAAATGGGTAATAGTCATTCCCTAGCAGCGAAATGCATCTAGAGCAGAATTCAGTGATGCGTCTGGTAATCGGATGGTATTGATATGCCTAACAGTGATTAGTTTTGCATAAAATATTTCCGACAGAGTCATTAATCATCTGTGAAATGATCAATCCATTCATTGGCTCACAAAAATAGCAACTAAAGTCTCTGCTTGCAGTATATTGACTTATGGCATATTTCAATCTAAAAACTCTTGGAAAAGAAATAAGTGACTAAACGTGTCCAAGGAATGATTATTTCAAAAGCATGTAAATGATGCTGGAAAAATTGCGTTTTTTTTCTAGCAATATATTTTAATTTCTGATCTACAATGTGGACTTTGAAGTAGATATTTTTCTTAATATTTAGTTGATATTGACATAGGCAAATAATGTTTTTTTTGCTAAAACACACACACACATATTACCTACTGACTGTTGCCTGTATGTAGTTATAGTTAGGACCATGTTTCCTTAGGAAAGGCGTTTTTTGATTTGCTAATATCTTTGGCGTCGTTTGATGAATCTTCGCGAGATTTTCAAAAGTAATGATTGGGTCAGGTCAGCTAATGTGTTGAAAGTTTCAGGATGATTCGTCAAGTGGGGGTCGAGGAAAAAGGGGGTCCCAAAACACATTTTCTCCATGTATATTTCATTAGGAAACTTTAGACACGGCTACAGTCCGAAATGCTGAACAGAATTACACCAAATTTGGCAAAAAGATAGTTCTTGGTTCAGAGAGCACTCTTTTTGTTAAATGGTGTAAATCTGTTCAGTAGTTCCTGAGAAATAAAAACATTTCTCAGATATACAACTGGTGATGCGGAAGATCTGCAAACTCTCCCCATCTCGTGCCTGCAATATGATTGGCTGCCAACACTTAAAACCAGGATGTGTTGGCAGCCATTTTCTAATTCGCTTCAACGGAGTCACAAGAAAAAAGGTAAAGAACGTGAAAAAACAAGAAAAGGGGTCAGGTTAGAAACACCCTGAACTCCTAGACCTCCTCAGGAGCCACAGCCAAAAAAAGCATTTCTTTTTACATGTTTGGTGGATTCGTGGTGGATCCGGGAATCCGGGCAAAAAAAAGTGCTGTCTCCCGCACTTTGTGTCGTTTAAGCCTCCGGGTTGGCTGGGGGCAATGAAAAAATAAGATGCGGGCCCGCTCAGCCCCATGGACCGCCACTTCCCCGGGCTTATACATTCAATGCAGGGGGCTGCGAGGCCCCCCCACAGCCCCGAGGGTCATCACCTCCCAGGGGTTATATTAAAAAAAAATAATGCATTGGGTTTCTGCACCTCCCTGGGGCTGTGTTTGTGAAATGCAGAGGGCCACACGCCCCCTCAATGCAACAGGGACTGCAAGCTCCCCGGGGCTAATTGGATAATAAGGCGTTTGGGCTCCTGCCCCCCGCACAGCCTCAGGGACTGCCACTACCCCGGGGTTACTTTGCAAATTGGAGGGGGCCACTCAGCCCCCCTCCTGGAGCCGTAAATGGCCCTGGGGACTGCCACCCCGCGCCTACGACAATGTCCTGATGTGCCCACCACTGGGAAATTGCAGTTTGCTATCATCAATTAAAATTATCTTGGTTTAGGGTTTGTTGAATTGCTGGGCTCTCCCATACACCTCAAGAAACCCAGTGCAAATATCATGAAAATAGGTGCAAATATACATATCTGCAGAAGAAAAAATGCATAATTAATGATCAATCAGAATACAACAAAATAACATGTGACTGATGTTTATGTTTTTTAAAGAATTGAGTCAAAACGTTTTAGAAGTGTTCCCATTTATTGTACTGGAAAGAGCAGGTCAATGTAACGTCATGCTTATGGCTGCAATCTTCAGAAGTGAGGCAAATATTTAAACAATTCTAAATGGTGCCTAATTTATGCTTGGGTTTGCTTTTTAGGTCTTGCCTGCGTAGCGCCCATGCGTTGCATAGGAAAAGACCTTTAGTAATCAATTCGGTTTTGCTGCCAAAAAAAAACTTGAACACATTGTATTGCTTTGAATGGCAACGTGTGCATGTTTGGCGTTTCTCTTGCGGGATCGAGCTTTTGAACCATTGGTTTGTAATTAACTTGCAAACAGATAGTTCCTGCTTACACCTGAAAGGGAAACAGGTGCAGGCCCCCTCCTCTCTCCCCTCCCCCTTCTGCCTCCTCCTCTCCTCATCTTGTTTTTTTACCTTAAGCGCGAGGCGCGCACACTTGTTTTAAATGTTATTTGTAGCTACCTCCATTCTAGAACCTAAGTGCCTGAGGTTATCCTACGGCTTGAGTTTCATTCCTCGTCCCTGGTTCCTGTGTTTCCCTGGGTTCGGTTTTTCAGTTCAGATAGTGCCACATTTGGGCCCCAGCGATTAAACTTCTATTTCCAGCTGCAGGTGTTTGATAATGTGTGATCTTGGCCCTGTTGTCCCCAATGTGTAATGGTGACACTTTGTTCATAGAGGAAGATGTTGTCTAGTGATTAAAACCTCAGCCAAGGAACCAGATGACAGAATGTCATCCCCTCACCTCCACTTATCAAATTGCGTGACCCTGGGACAAAACATTATCTTCATGACGCTCACGTGCAAAAATTGCAAGTGTATGTAAACAGGGTTATTCTTAGTACTAAGGGGTGCATATAAAATAAAAACATCTAATCTGGGTATCCCCAAAATATCCCGCCTTCTGTGCTTCTGAACTTTAAAGATCTGAATAAAATGTTGCATGAGCTAAAAAACAATTGACTTCTGTGAATGGTCTTTGTTCCTTGCCAATTAACCTGGTTTAAAGTGACACAAAAGCTACTTAGAGGTTAATTAGTTTGGTCGGGGTGCCCAGAACAAGCAACCCCCACCAGGATAGTCCAAACAGGCCGGCTCTGCCCCCTCTACCTGGAGAGATGGGCCTGCCATTCAAGGCCTGCTCTTTGAAGTGTCTCCGGGGAGCACGGTCACCGGGACGGCTCTGTGTTGAAATGAAATTAGTTTGGGGGGCCTTGACACCCCTTTGTATTGTGGCTATGGTCCCTGGGCAGGAGGCCTGTTGGCAAACATTTGGCTGCCCGGTACAAGCAGGCAGCCCCCTGGCATGGGCCCAGGGCTCCTTTTTTTAATTTTAGTTTTATTGTAATATATTGAGAGGGGGCTTGTGAATTCACTGTCCACACACTGTAGGCTATGGATGTGGGGTGCCTGTCTCTGCAGCTTCTCGGGGTGTTCATAGAAAGCCTGCTGTCCTGCCTCAGCTTTGCCAGTAAGTGCAGAATCTTCATGTGAGTGGTGCATGCTGAATCTGGTGATGTGTGCAGGCCTGTGGGGCTGGGGAGGTGCATGCATGTCAGGGGCGAAGGTCTAAAACTGTGACAGGCCGTAGGGCAGGGGGGAGCTGGATACGTTTAATTAACCCACTGATCTTTTTTAGTGAAAAGTGGTATGAATGCACATGTTTAGGTCGCTTTGTAGAGGATCTTACCCCGTCGCTGTTGTGTTTTTGTGTCATTTTGTTTGCCTGTAGCTTTTGTCTCGGGCCCTTTGAAATGCTTTGTCATGACCCGATCCCACAGTTGGGATGTTGTCCACATCTGATATTGCAAATCCCCCTCTCCAAAGCCAGAATGGGTGGGCCACCTTTTAACATCTTTATTTCACGAGGTTGAGATGTGGTTAACACCTTTATCGGCTCCATTACAAAGCACGGAGGAGTTGTCCAGCCCACGCCACAAATGGAATATTTTATTTAGTATGCCGACTCACCAGTATTCCTTTCTCGTCTCAGGAGGATGAGGAAAGGAGTTTTCCCAACACAATTTTGCATCTCTCTGCTGCGCTTACCCAACCCACTGAGCTATCACTCTCTATGGTTATTCGCAGGCAATGTATAACATGTGTTTTCTCTGTGCTTCCGTCAGATGCAGGAGTAGTGAGCCGGCCGAGCTAGCGAAGGAACCTGTACACAGGGCGAGGGTGCTGCAAGTGTCACTTTATGTACATTGGACAGGGTGAGTGATGCACATGTACCCTGATTGCGCTCTTGCATGCACACTGTCTCTCTGTGTGCCTGTCACCCGTGGGAATGTCTTTTACTATCAATCAATGAAACACACAAGCAGAAGTGGACTGGCCCGTAAATGAAGGCCAGTGGCTCTGAAAGGATGTTCTGCTGGGGAAAAGTCAGCCGAATATCATGAGGCAAATAAAAGGTGCACTCCTTTTATTCTACAAAACACCAGAAGGCCTTAATTCCAGGCAGGCTATATAGAATAGAAAGGGGTCTTGATCTAATATCAAAAGAGAGTTGAGGGGACTAGAACACACTCGCCTAATGCAGAGGAGAGCTTGGGGTCTGGCGCAAGCCAGCATGAGAGTGAGGAACAAACTCACGAGAACTATGTGAATGAGTGCTACATCATCGTCAAACACAAGATAATACCCTTGAGTTGTTTAACATGATTCACATTATTATCGTTTGGTTGACAATGATCTAAGTTTGATGACAGGATATAGGTTAAAGGTTACGAGACTGAAGCATGTGGATATTGGAGCCTCTCCGTCTCTTAACTAGAAAGACACTCACTGATATAAACAAGCATTGGCATAGCCAATGGGTCTTGCCTTTGGGACCTTATAAGTATTTGGTTATGCAGAACAATATCCTTGGTGCAACAACATTAACTGCATTAACTGTTGCATGGTTAAACACTTATAAGGTCCCAAAGGCGAGACCTATTGGCTATGCCAATGCTTGTAGCACGTAACCAAGCGGGACTATTTGTATTTGCATAAGGGCAGGGACATGCTTAGCCAGGTGCCTGTGTTCCTAAAAAAATTACATTTACATTATCTCATTTGTCCTCCCGCATGGCTTGTCAGGGATTGTTCCCTTGCCTTAAGTTTTGCCTCACGATTTGTCTCTGTAGGTTCTTGACCTCAACACACATGACCTTCTTTCTGTTGGCTTTAGGACTCTGGGCACGTTATCACTGCTAATCAATGCTTAAGTGCATCTGCTCTTTCCTCTCAACATGGTATGATAGGTTTAGTTGTATCCCATATGCCCAGGGGTCGTAGATACAATGTTACCAGTGGGGCGGCACCACTGTGTGTGCCTCCTACAGATGTAGCCTCTCAAACCTGTCTCAGGCCTGCCACTGCAGGGTCTACATGCCCAGTTTACTGACACTTTAACTATGGGAAGGGTGCTGTGTAAGTAAAAGGTAGGACATGTTACTTCATTGTGTGGCATGTCCTGGTAGTGACAAACAGCCTATTTAGTTACTCACTGTTGTGAGGCCTACTCCTCTCCTAGGCTAGCAATGGAAATTCCCTTATTATTTTCAATGGTAATTCCTGACTGGAAAGGAGTAGTGTTGCCATATTTGGTATGTTTAGAATGGTAGTGATAAATCCTGCTCTCTGGTGTAGTTGGATTACTATTTTAGAAATGACACTTTGAAAGTGGACATTTATCTTCGTTCTCTGTGCTTATGACTCTTACGGCCACATGCATCAATGTTGCCGTTTGCGAATCCTTAATTGCGAAAATTAAGGAATCGCAATTAAGAATTCGCAAACGGCAATGCATCAAAATTTCGCAAATATTTTTGCGATTTCAGGACTGGGTTGAAAGGGATTGTTGCACACTTCTAAAGGTTCCCTTTTAGGTTTCCCCTTGAACAAAGATACTTTTGAATATAAGAACAGGGCTCTGACACCAATATTTTAGACATTGTGTGGGATTTGTAACCATATACTGCTGGCTCTGCAATCTGCAAATCCCCAGAGGATTGCTGTGCTGCCAGGAGGAACTGCCATTGGACCT
Organism: Lissotriton helveticus; assembly: GCF_964261635.1. Classification (NCBI taxonomy): domain Eukaryota; kingdom Metazoa; phylum Chordata; class Amphibia; order Caudata; family Salamandridae; genus Lissotriton; species Lissotriton helveticus. The sequence continues at coordinate 95,130,150 of NC_136062.1, read as the reverse complement.
ACTTGTTTTGTTGTGCTGGCCTGCTTGCCTGCTGGGCTGTTGGAGAACCTACCAGTCTGCTTAAGTTGACTATATGTGCTGGCCTGCCTTCCTGCTGCGCCTCATGTGCCCCCAGTGTTCTCAGTGAGCTGGTTGACTGGAAACTCCTCTCCCTATTCCTGCAATCTCAAGGACTCAAAAAGAGTGTTCCTAAGCACCTCTGCCATTGGACTCTAGTACTTGGGAGTGCAGGAGCAGCATGATCTAATGAGGAGTGATGGAGCAGGTTAATGAACAATATTTTGTTCAAGCTTGTGAAGTCAGACTTCCATAATATTTAATAAAACGAATATGTTTGACTGCATGTTATTAAACCAACCTAGAATAAAATTTCATTCACAAACATGTGGGTTTAACATTATGTGCTCTATGTTGCAGCAAGTACGTTTTAAAAATAATTAACTAACCTTGTTTTGTTTGTCTATTGTCTTGTCAATATTAATTGCGACTCAATTAATGGCATGTGCCTATTTTATATATGCTTTTGTCTATGGTGTGTCTTTTTTTATACAGGTATGTGGAGAATCCTGCTGGACTAAATGAAGAATGGTAGATACAAACGCTGCTTTATTTGTTTGCTTCTGCTAGGTAATATTGATTAATGGGTTAAATATTTAGCAAAGGTGGGTGGGTAACAGAACAAATATTAATTCCTTAATTAATTTATGTTTTATGTTTGTTTATATAATAGTTTTACAAATGAAGCTTAGAGATGGCTGCAGAAAAATAGCACACTTTAAAAAGTGACGCAAGAAAAAGGTGGTGCAGAAAATTGACGCTTTCTGAAAAGAGGCCTAGTGATGAAAATGCCACAAGAGAAAATTTATTTTGAAGATGATGAAAAGCCCATGAACTTTTATTTTGAAAGTTTTGAAAAGAACTGTCAAAAGTGAGTTTGTGGAGAGGTTTGCTAATGTGCCACGGGAAGCTCAGAACGGACAAGATCAAGGTTGAAAGGAAGAGACGTGACACATTTTGTATTGCTTGAACATCTTTGCTACAAAATGTAACAACCTAAGGAAGTGTCGCCAAGATTTTGTGCATGAACAATGAGCTAGTGAATAAGCCCGGACATGAAGTAGAAGATGTCACAATTTACTGTGGCATGAGGTGGCTCACCCAATGGAGAGCTAGAATTCAACTGTTGGAATGTGAAAAGAGTTAGATTAGCTTTAGTTTTAGGGTATAAGAATGGGCTCAAAGAACAGACATGTGGCTTGCGCTTTTGATTCCAGAAGGACGTGTTATGCTGATGGACAACATACGTAAGGAAAGCAGCTTTTATTAAAGACTTTATTTTCAGGTGATGAGGGTAGAGACAGGGAGGTAGTTAGGTTTGGAAATGCCTATTTTTACTTATTTCTGCTAATGAATAATATTTCTGGAATTAAGCTCTTTTTATTAATGCTTAATAAACCTCTCTTTATTACATTTTCTAATGCTTGTTTAATAAAGTTCCAAAACCTAAGTTTTCTGAATATGTTTGAATAAACTTACTAAATGACAAGCTGGTCTTGTTTATTGTAGATAGTTTAAACAACATATATATATCTAATCACCTCATGATTCAGTCGCTCTGTTGTTGATATGGGCCTAGTATTGAATGGTAAGTTTGGTGGTAGTAGGTAGAGTCATTTATACAAAATTTTGATAAGAGCGCTGGATCAATTACCTGGTAGCATTCAGACAGTTTATATGTTGTTTTTAACATACATGTTACATACATGATACATATAGGTTGGTATATTCATAGGATCAATGTTTAACATATGTTTAGTTATTGATTTTGTCAGATTGTTTAATGTAGTTGAAAGGGTTTTTTCCAGTAGTGTGAAAATTCCCAGATTAGCCATGGCAAGAATAGTGTAACGCTATTAGCACAACGCTGTTATTAGGTTACACAATTCATTTGTTCTGCTTCAAAAGGTGATATCGCCGCATATCATCGTGTTGTGGACGAACAACACAAGTTTAGTGTTCTAGGTGTGTTGAGTAAAATTGTATGTATGATAGTGAGGATTGTCTATGAAATTGAAACCTTGAGTATAGGGACTGAGAGCCTGTTTTAAAACTCTCTGTGAAAAGAGTAGTAGGATATATCCAAACTTGTGTGAAGGGTAAGCGTTGCTTTATCTTCCAAGGTTAGAGTCCTAAGTAGGAAAAATAAAAGTCGTTTTCTTACTGGCAAAATAGATTTTCTTCTAAAGGTTAGAGTCCTAAAGAAGAAAATAAGTATGCATGAATAGGCATTTCCTTTGTATGAATGTATGTAAAAATGTGGCAGAAAATATTCTAGAGAAGTAGCGTTGTCTATTTTAAGTGAATAAGTGTAAACCTGTGTGTCTGTGAAACTACTATCCTTTTTAGAGAAGCAGGCAAATGGTTTTGTTTTGTGTAGTCACTAATTTTGTCAAAAGGTAATCATAAAGTGCTTTCGAGCCTTTGAGGAAAGTCTGCGCTATTTAAATACATTTAAAAGTATTGCGAGCTGAGAGAAATCCATTAAAAGTGTTCCGATCGAAATTGTGAAGGAGGGGCTATTTCTATGAGTAGAAGTGTAAGGGTAAAGCTTGGAGCTGCAGCGGCTGTGTGGGTCAGAACTGGCGCGCTCTGATTGACTGAAGCGTCCTGCTCGTCATAGTAAAGCCGCGCTCTGATTGGCTGAAGAGTCCGGCGTGTCACAGCAAAGCTGCGCTGTGATTCGCTAATAGTGTTTTATTAAGTTAGAAGTGGTCGCGAAGTAATTAAATGATGCGCGATACCACTATCTGTCAAAATTAGTTATTTACAAAAATAAATGTCCCCGCTTTAATTTTCTTTCTTGAATGCAGACACGCAAATAAATAAAGAGTGTGTCACAGCTGAATGAATTCTTCCTATTTTAAAAGTGTCCCCGATTTGGTTTCCTTCTTTATTACAGCCGCGCGTGTCACAACTAAAGAAATAACGGCCGGCGAATGTTGTTCTCTATATTGAGAGTTCAACACATTTTGTAAGGGAGGGGCTGTTTGAGGAGTAAGAAAGCGAATAGAGAGTTGAAAACTGCAGCGGCTATATACGTCATAGCCGCCGCGCTGTGAATGGCTGAAACATCGTCAACAACGTTGTGATTGGCTAATATCGTTGTGGTCGTGCTGTTATTGGCTGATGCACGTTGCCACTGTTTGCCGAATTATTTTCAATTAGAAAAGTCACCGCTTTAGTTTTCCTCCTCTTTACAGTCATGTGTGTTACAATTGATATGTGATAACAACTGGCGAGCGTTGTATACTATTTCATTTTATAAAGGAAGAGCAAATTTGGAACGCGAAGGGAGGAAAAGACTACAGTAACAGTATACGTCACTGCAAACATACTGTGATTGGCCGAGATATTCTAAGTGGTCACGCTGCAATTGGCTCATGTGCGTTATCACTGCCAAGTTGTTGTTAAAGTATCTGGAGAGTCTTTAGTTGAGTAGTGAAACAGATAAGTTATTTGTAGAACAGACTGAGAGTATTAAGTGCTTATGGTGCGTTTTAACTGAAGCATATGTGGAAAGTCAAAAATTGTAGTTACCATTTTAACTGTCATGTTTAAAAGTCGAGTTGTTTAAAGGACGCGTGTCTCAGCTGATGATACGTATAGTGAATGTTGTGAGCTGAGTTTTGGGCACATTTTGCAAGGAGGGGGGCTGAACACGGAGAGCTAGAAGCTGCAGAGACCTCATGCGTCATAGCTGCTGCTTTATGATTGGCTGTAGCATTATAGTAGCCGCGTTATGATTGGCTGAGGCATTTGCAGACGCATTGTGGTTGGATGAGGCATTGGTAGCGTCACAGTAAAAGTCGTGCTGTGATTGGTTAAAGCGTCCCGGCAGCACGCATGCTGCCTGCCGAGTTGTTTACAATTTTGCAAGTGTCTGTCACAGCTAATGTGTGTTTTGGCTTTTAAGCAGCTGGCGAGTGTCGCGCGCAGTATAAGAGTTGACAACACATTGATATGAACAGATGTGCTCCGAGTGTTTTGGCTTTGTTTTTCTTTAGTGCGAGTGTGCAAGAACTAGTATAAAACTTTATTTCTAAACAGCAGATAGTTTATTGGAACGGGAGCACTGGGAACTGATCCATAGTGTTAGGGACGATTTGGTGTATTAGTAAGTTACCACAACAGCCACCAAAATAAAAACAAACGCAACAGAAGAAATTAGAGCAAGGACAGCAGTGATAACAACTGATAAATAGTGGCAATAGTAGTTTGGAACATAAAAAAAGATTTCACATGTTTGTGATCTTTAAGCTGCTTAACAGAAGGGAGAATGGAGGATTGTGCAGCATAATTTATTACATAAAAATTACTGAGCCTTTTGCTGGCTGCTGTATTAATGACTGGCGTAATTATAGTGTTCCACAAAGCTGCATATGATTTATTGTCAACAGCGTAACAGAAATCCAGTACTGAGATAGACAAAGTGTATTAGAGAAATTGCTTTGTGTTCAAAATAATAGAACACGCAGAAGTATAATTTTAAAAATACCCGTTTCTGTCCCTAATTTTGTTTTATTAGTTGGAATTACTTCCATTGGTGCTTTCAATTGGTTTAATTTTTACTGCCCAAATTAAAGTAAGAAAATAGGAAAAAGAGAAAGTAGAGTCTGACAATCGTTTGGCTTTGTGAACTAATTAGTGAATTTTGTGTATTAATCAATAAAGTAAACAATTTTATTTGTTGTAGTCAATATTAATAAGGTAAGCATTTATAAAATATAGATAATTATTATCTAAAGAAAGAGAAAATGTTTTCATGGTACCAGAAAATGAAAAAAGTTGTTGTTATATGTGAAAGCAAATTAATGAATACATCACCTCTCCCAAAAGAAATACATTTTAATGAAAATTCGGTTTGTAAATTTATAAATAAAAATTATAAAGATGAGAGAGTAGAATTTATTGATCAGTGTAGAAATGATGTTGTAAATACAGATCAGGACAGAAATTTTAGTAAAACCCCAGAACAGATTAATGTAACGCCAAGAGTCCCAGTTCAGATTAATAGAGTCCCAGCTCAGACTTCTTCTCAACGTGTCGCACCAGAAAATTATGATGAAATGCCTAGTACTTCTGGAATTAATATTATTGATCATGTGAATTCATCAAATGATTTAAAACAGTTAACGAGATACATGGAAGCAATGACAGTCCCTGTGCTTGGAAAAGATGAAATTAGTTCCACAGTTTTAACAGTCCCAATAAATTCTGAAATTAAAATGTTTTCTGAAAAACTTTATTCTAATGTATCTAAAAGTCAGCCAGTAAAGATTTCAACTCAGCAAGAGAGAGTAATGACTCCAGCTTCAACTAGTGAGAACTCTGATGTTGACCTGATTGATTTGCCACAGCCTGATGAGTCAAAATTAAAAATTGATTTAGAAGAATTAATAAATGGTACAATGAGTACAGACGGATTAAAAACATATCAGGATGATGAATTGATGTTTCTTTGCAAAAACATTACTTGGAAAACAAAAAATAAATATGATGCTGTTGAAGAAATGGCTTTTAATTTTGAAATTGATTTGAATAAAAAAAATCTGTTTCAGAAAAATTACAGAATGAATTTTACTGAAAAGAACATTGAAAACTTGAACAAATCAGGTAGAATTGCCCATATAAAAGAATTAATATGGACTTTGAGAAAATGGGGTAATCTGAATAAATGGAAAACAAAATGGTCAAAGAAAAGGGAGAATGAGAAGAATGAGCTGAATCAACAGCTACAAATACAGCGACAGGTGATGATTCAACAGAATGAGATACCTCCGTTGCCATTGCCAAATTATGTTAATGAGCAGATAGACAATACAGATACAGGATTCAGTAAGGAACAGGAAAACAGACTACAAAGAATAAATGTACTCCCAGTATCTTAGAATGAATCTGATGGTCTTTTAAGTGTAAACATCCAAGTAATAGATGAAATTGATCGACAGATTAAAACAAACTTGACAAATGATCATGAATGTCAGGATGTATTAGAATTTTACAAAAAGCCCAGACAAGACATTCACGATGTTCCTTTACTAGAATCTGACTATGTGTTATTTGTGAAGGGATTATGTTTGAAAACAGATGATGATATATTGAGTGCAGCTTACTCAGCATGTACAATTACAGAAGTGGTTGAAGCCTCTTGTTTTAAAGGAGTTCATTCAGCTCAAGTAGCGGAATTAATTGCTTTGATTCGTGCATGTGAGATGGGTGAAGGACTAAAAATTACTATAATAACTGATAGTAAATTTGGATATAACATAATGCATGATTATGATCAATTATGGTCACAAAAAGATTTTTTAAACTCTACAGAATCACCTATAAGAAATGCTATTTTGATTAAAAGGTTAATAAAAGGAATTGAGCTTCTTGAACAATTAGCGGTAGTGAAATGCATTGTAAATGAAGAAAAAATGTATTATATATCAAAAGGCAATGCGTACGCAGGTACCAGTGCCAAGTTATGTGCTCAAGAGAGGGTTGCAATGAATCGGGAAAAATTCAATGAACATGTTTCAAGTATTCTCATATTAATCTTTATAATTCAAACATGGCAAAAATTAAAACAATTAAAAGACAAAGCAGATGATGAGGAGAAAATTGGATGGCTGTGACAGGGCTGTGAACAAAGAAAAGGAGATAAGATTTGGGTTCATAGAGATGACAGATTGGTCATGCCAAACAGTATCATTTCAGATATGGCTCGAATGTATCATGGGGAGGGTCATGTAGATCAAGATGACATAATGAAAATGTTCAGAAAGACATGGTACAATTCAAAGTTCAGAGTAGTTGTGGAGTCATTCTGTCAGAGATGCCTGACATGCCAGAAAAACAATCCAGGTCGAGAGAGAATTGAAAGTTTGGAAATAATAGGCCAAGAGGGTGGTCCATTTACAAGAATTCAAATAGATTTTATTGAAATGCCCTAACAAAACAAATTGAAATATGTCCTGGTTATCTTTTGTTTAATTTCAAATTGGGTAGAAGTTTTTCCAACAAGAAAGAATGACGAAATTACTGTGGCAAAGTTGCTTTTACGTGAATTGATCCCACGTTTTGGCTTTCCGATATCTATAGAAACTAGCAACGGAATAAGGATTGAAAAAGAATTAATACAGATGATTTGTGAAGCATTTGGTTTTGAACAAAATTTGCATTGTGCATACAGAGTAGAAGCATCAGAAATTGTTGAACAATTCAATAACAGTATCAAGGAAAGACTTACGAAATTGTGTAAAACAACAGGTATGAAGTGGACAGAAGCCTTGCCACTTGTGATGGAGAAGTGTGGCTCACTGGTTAGAGGAGGCAGACCTGGAAGCAGAGATCAGCCCGGGACCAGGGTTCAATTCCCAGCTCGGCGGGGTCTTGAGTCCTAAAATGTCCATGGACTCGACAATTCTCGCTCCGGTGCCTACTCGATTCACGGGTTCACACTCTGCGACTCTGGGCAATAGCTTGCTTAATCTCCACAACGACCCCTCGCGGCGGGATGCCTGGCTTTCACCTTGCGGATACCCTGCCGGGGTTATCTCACAGGGGAATACCAGGACGGGTTCCCTAAGCAAGCGCTTAGAAACCACTTGGTAATTTGCACTATATAAATTCCTGTACATTTACATTTGTGATGAGTACTGTAATAAAGATACCTGATAAGACAGGTTTGAGCCCTCAAGAAAAATTAATGGAAAAGATCATGAAACAAGATTTTGTTCCAGTAGACAAGTTACTAAGTATAAATGACGGTGTTACCTTAGACTTTTGCAAAAACTTATCTGATGTAGTAACTACTGCATTCAATCAAGTGGGAACTGAAGTGATTATAAAAGAGAGAGAACAAGGACATGATTTTATCCCAGGTGATTGGGTCAAAACAAAAGTGTACAAAAGAAGAAATTGTCTGGTACCCAAGTGGCAGAAAGCAAGACAGGTGATTCTAATCACAACAAACGCAGTTAAGTACAAAGGCCTAAAACGGTGGGTCCATGTAAGTCACGTTATTCGTGTACCAACTCCTGACAATCCTGATGAGGATGGTGATACCACAGCTGATTCAGACTCTGAAGAAGAACATGAAAGCAATCCAGATCCTGAAGATCGACAGGAAAGTCGACATCTGGAAAGTTTGAATGGAAAACAAGCCTTGAATGAAGAAGACTTGGAAATTGTGACATTAGACTCAGAAAATGATGAAAATCTGCCAGAAAAAGAAGCAGAAAAAGAGTCTGAGTCAGAAGAAAAAGAAGATTCTGAGGATGAGAATACTGAAATTTTGCTAGATCAAATAGGAGAAGAAAAAGAAGAATCTGATAAAGAGATTCAAGAAATTGAAGAACAAGATGAAGAATCTGATCAAGAGATTCAAGAATTTCAAGAACGAATTCAGGAGGGTATCGAAAAGCAGATTGAAGACTCTGAAAACAGGAACAAGAATTCTGAAACTGGGAAGTTGAAGGTAATTGAAGAAGAAGAATTACCAAGTACCAGCTATAAGGATGATGTTCCAAATAGGGAAGTAAAACTGCTGATTAGAGAAGAACCTGAATTAAAGAAGAAAACTGAAATAATGAAATTATTGAGTAGAAAAAGAAAATCGGCTGGAGACACAGAATATGAAACTAGTGACAATGATGATTATGTGAATAAGCCGAAAAAGAGAACTTGGAAAACGGAAAGTAATGTGACAGAACTCAAGAAAAAAAAAAATAATAAAATAAATAAGAATATGATATACAGATTAGTAAATAGCAAAGTTAACAGAAGAATAGGCGTTAAAAGTCTACAATGCAAGTTGGTGAATAAAAATGAAAACCAAGTACATGAGATCTCAAGTCAAAGTAAAGAAGAGATAAATGAAAAGTTCCAAATAAAAGGAAGAATAGAAGTGTTAAATAGAAGAAAACAAATGAGAGTGGTCAAAACAAATGAGAAAATTAAGTCATCAAGGAAGTCCATTATGATATTTCCACCTGTAATTGAAAGATTAATTGACTAGGTCGAAGAAATCTTGTTAGTTGAATAGGTCAAAGAAACTATGTTTTAGTTGGGAAAGAAAAAACTCTGTTGTATGACTTAGGTCGAAGAAAACATGTTTTAAAAAAAACAAAAAACAAAAGGAGGGGGTATGTAATATTTTTTCAAAAATGTAAATTAGTTTTTAATTTTTTTGTTTAGTTTTTTTTTTGATGGGACAATTCTCAGATTAATATTTGTTTTGTTGGTGCAAGTCAAAATGTAGATACCTAAAAAATTCATTGGGGATTGGGGATATAAAGGTGAAAAAGATTCAACTTAGCTGAATAAGGAAAGAGAAAAGGAAATAGAATTAGAAGAATTTTAGATGAAATTAGTGTCTAAATACTAATCCTGAGTAAGCCTGAAACATGTTCAATATAAAAATTTTGTGAAATCTTTGGGTAGTGTTTGGTGATTTTAAAATCACCAGATGAGGGAGTTGATGGAGCAGGTTAATGAACAATATTTTGTTCAAGCTTGTGAAGTCAGACTTCCATAATATTTAATAAAACTAATATGTTTGACTGCATGTTATTAAACCAACCTAGAATAAAATTTCATTCACAAACATGTGGGTTTAACATTATGTGCTCTATGTTGCAGCAAGTACGTTTTAAAAATAATTAACTAACCTTGTTTTGTTTGTCTATTGTCTTGTCAATATTAATTGCGACTAATCAATTAATGGCATGTGCCTATTTTATATATGCTTTTGTCTATGTTGTGTCTTTTTTTTTATAGAGGTATGTGGAGAATCCTGCTGGACTAAATGAAGAATGGTAGATACAAACGCTGCTTTATTTGTTTGCTTCTGCTAGGTAATATTGATTAATGGGTTAATTAATTAGCAAAGGTGGGTGGGTAACAGAACAAATGTTAATTCCTTAATTAATTTATGTTTTATGTTTGTTTATATAATAGTTTTACAAATGAAGCTTAGAGATGGCTGCAGAAAAATTGCACACTTTAAAAAGTGACGCAAGAAAAAGGTGGCGCAGAAAATTGACGCTTTCTGAAAAGAGGCCTATTGATGAAAATGCCACAAGAGAAAATTTATTTTGAAGATGATGAAAAGCCTATGAACTTTTATTTTGAAAAGTTTTGAAAAGAACTGTCAAAAGTGACTTTGTGGAGAGGTTTGCTAATGTGCCACAGGAAGCTCAGAACGGACAAGCTTAAGGTTGAAAGGAAGAGACGTGACAAATGTTGTATTGCTTGAACATCTTTGCTACAAAATGTAACAACCTAAGGAAGTGTCGCCAAGATTTTGTGCATGAACAATGAGCTAGTGAATAAGCCCGGACATGAAGTAGAAGATGTCACAATTTACTGTGGCATGAGGTGGCTCAGCCAATGGAGAGCTAGAATTCAACTGTTGGAATGTGAAAATAGTTAGATTAGCTTTAGTTTTAGGGTATAAGAATGGGCTCAAAGAACAGACATTTGGTTTGCGCTTTTGATTCCAGAAGGACGTGTTATGCTGATGGACAACATACGTAAGGAAAGCAGCTTTTATTAAAGACTTTATTTTCAGGTGATGAGGGTAGAAACAGAGAGATAGTTAGGGTTTGGAAATGCTTATTTTTACTTATTTCTGCTAATGAATAATATTTCTTGAATTAAGCTCTTTTTATTAATGCTGAATAAACCTCTCTTTATGACATTTTCTAATGCTTGTTTAATAAAGTTCCAAAACCTAAGTTTTCTGAATATGTTTGAATAAACTTACTAAATGACAAGCTGGTCTTGTTTATTGTAGATAGTTTAAACAACAAATATAGATCTAATCACCTCATGATTCAGTTGCCCTGTTGTTGATATTGGGCCTAGTATTGAATGGTAAGTTTGGTGGTAGTAGGTAGAGTCATTTATGCAAAATGTTGGTAAGAGCGCTAGATCAGGAGCTGGAATAGATTACTCTTTTTTTCCAAAGTTGTATATAGGACGAACTTAACCCCAAGGTATCAGTGTGCTTTACATGAGCACCAGTTGCATTACAGACAGAGAAATTCATTTTGGGATCAAGTTATTTGTCATTTGTCCAGAATCACAGGATGTTGAGCTGCCCTTGCCAAAACTCAAAACCAGTTCCCCAGCTTCGAGGTCGACCGCTCTAGCTATTACGTAGCATCCTATCATACTTTTTCCAAGGACGCCAAAACCAGCACATTGTGAACACTTTCCCCCTTCCCTCAGATATTGCTGGTCAGAGCATGTGCTTAGTGATTCGTCCCATTGTGAGAAGCGCGTGTTAAGGCACTCTGAGCAACCCTTGTTAATGATGCTGGACTTTGACTATTTGACCTACGGTGGCAGTGGGCTGGCAATGCCAACAAGGGATGCACCAGTCTAGCCACCTACAAGGCCAAGCAAGGCACACTCGACCCCTTCCTGAAGTGCTGGACCGCCGTGCAGTTGCTGCACTCCTTTCCTGGCTCCCTGAAGACAGGCAAGTTAACTTTGCTACCAGAGCGCATTCCAGGCTCCCGATGCTCCTTCGCCCGGGCCTGCCCCCAGTCCATTGTGTGTGCAGGCACCAACAGCAAGGCCATTGGGTAAGCTCTGTTTGGAGGAGGATTTGGCAGGCTGAGTGGTTTCTTTCACAACACCGCGGGTCCCGGGAGTGAGGCCCACCAACTTCCTGGGTAGGTGTGCTGCCGAAGAGACGTGGCAGCCGCCCCTTCACAGTCTCGTATAAGCGAGATGTGTGAGGTCTCCCTGATGCTATCTCCAGTCTGTGGGTGCCCCTGTTTCCTGGTAAAACATACTTGGGAGGATACCTGTCCCTCGATTTGTCATTACGGGTTTGGATCTTAGACTGAGTCCCAGATCTTCATGGTGGAGTCGTGTTGTTAGGGACATTTACCAATTTCCCATATCTTGTGTAGTAGGTGCACAGATGTTCCTGCTGCCCACAGAGTTTATTTGCATTTATTCCAAAGAGTCTCATCATTTACCACACATGCCGCACAACATGTCATACAAGGGCAGGTATACCGTATATATTTGTTTACTGCACTTGTAGGTGATACATCCTGTGTATTTATGGTGTTGTTTAGTTGTCAATGTACTTATGATGATACCTGGTGATTTATGCATTTTTCTTCTAACCAAGCTGCTGCATTACATGCACTGATATTATGATGTATATGGTTTTTATTCTTGCATTGTTTAGATAATGGGTACTGTCTCCGGTTTTGCATAATATGCATAGAATTTAGGATTCATTATTGTTTTGGTCTGTGTTATGTACAATTTACTATATTTTTATATAATCTTGTGTGAAGTCTCTTTTATAGTGTGTTCATTGTGTTTATGTGTGAGTATGTTGCGCAAACGCTTTACATATTGCCTCTGATGATAAGCCTGACAGCTCTGCACCAAGCTACCAGAGGGTGAGCAGAGGTTTTCTTTGATGTGTAACTTACTTACCCTGACTTGATTGGTGGGTTCTGCCTGGCTTAGGTGCATACCCTAACCAACCACAAACCCCATTCCTAACATTTTAACAACGGGTGCAGCTACAGACCCTGGTGTTGTGGGGGCCTTGCCACTGGTTGAAGGGGCATCTTCAGGTCCAGGTGATGGAAAGGGGTGTTCCTAGAACATCATTGATGAGTGTTGATCCTGGTCAGGAGGAACCACAGAACAACACTCCTCTTAGCATTTGGCATCCAAATCAACCAGTCCCTCTGCTTTGTCCTCCACCAGGAGTTTCTTTGCATGTGTAAATGTCAGTCTCCAGGCAGATGCACTCTCCCTGCTGTGCTTCTCTCCCTCCTCATCAGTGTTGGTAATTTCTTCTTGTTCTTGACAAGTGACTGATTTCTTACACTTTCTACGCTGCTGGTCCTATTATTTCTTGTTTTTTCCCTGGTTGTCCGCTAAAAACATTTAGTGAGACAACGTATGAGCCATGAGTTCATATGTCCCCTACTTAATGCTCCTAACGTGACACAAAGTGATTATTACGTAGTCAGATTGACAACGACTCACAATATCATCTATTTCACAGACCTATCCAATGCAAGTTGATATTTCCAAATGCCATTTTCAAGATTAGATGTGCTCATTAATGTCTTAAATATCTAGGTATGCATTTTTATGCCTATGTAGAGGTGGCTGTGCATCAGAAGGGGGTGAGGAGATGGGAAGAGAGGACATATCTAGCATCACCTGTAACAAAGATACTTGATATTTGTTTTAATGTGGTTAATATGAAAATCCTGCATTACTGCCATACATGAAGTCTATAAATGATTTGATCATGGTTGTATTGGGATGAGCTGAAGTTACGGTTTAATATAATCTGAAACCATTCCCCAATTCGATGAGTTAGCTAGAAGTCACATGCCACCAAAAAGCCAAGGAACCAGGTGACGTGCAATAGTCGAAAATGGAAAAGTGAAGCTGCCCCAGGAAAGGCAGCATACACTTCAATGCAACAGCCCTATCACCACAAATAGCTTGCAAATTGATGGAATCATTGTAGTGTCTCTTACAGAAATGCTGTTCCCTGTGGCAAGGTGACTGAAATGTCACTTGGGTGCAATCAAGGGCACCTAGGATCTCAGGGGTTTGGCTATTTAATAGAATTGTCTTGCAAACGGTTACCTTTCTATCATTCACTGTGGCATGGCAACATACTGGTGCACTTGCCTTGTGATAGCTCTAAGTACCTGACCGAAGCTCAGTGATTGGTTGATCTGTGAGTTGCCCACTATGGTCTCAGTGAGCCTCTAGCAAGATCAAATAGCTAGGAAGTGGAGTGCAGCCAGTATTTTTACATATGCAGGGATAACCTGGGAGAGAACTGCTAATGAAGTGAGCTCCTGCTACTAGTCTGCAACAACGGCAGGGGGCACATCAGGGGAGAGATGGTGTCCAGCCAATACTGCTTCCCAGGACATATCATATCAAAGCTAGAGATCCTCTGCCTGTGAATCCTTTCTATCCTCCATAAGCAATAGTTCCTCAAAATGAGCACCAAGGAGACAAAGACATTAACTGAAATGGTGTAAAAAAAATAGGTTTTAGTTGACGCATTCTCTTCTGTTGGCTAGGTCAAGAGAATTATTTGGTTGATGGTTACCTAAATTTCACCTGCTGATGAATGTGGTGGAGCTATGTCTGTGGATTTCCAATTCCCTTACAATACCAAATATGTTGACTACGAATCTAACCTAGTACTGTTATGTCTAATGCACTGAGTCAGAAGTTACTATTTTCTGTCTATGTCTAAGGGTGTGTGTTTTTGTGTGTGTGTGCGTGTATAAGGGTCTGTGTGTGTGTGTGTGTGTGTGTGTGTGTGTGGGTGTGCATGTTATGATGTCTTTTTTAATTAAATATTTATTTTCTAGGCAAGTATGTGTAATGGATGTATTTTTTCTGGGTGTCTGAATGTATTTAATTTTAATATGTTCTTCGTTATTCCCTGCCTCCATTGATATGAATGTGACTACCCTACAGTAACTTTGAGTGGTCAAGTGTGGTGTGTGATTTACTTCAAAGCTTGGGCGGAGTAAATTTGAACCAGTTTCAGCTGTAGTATTGCGGGAGTAGATGTGGGCGTATATCTGTTGAATAACGTGACTTCTCTGTTGCTTTTTTGTTCTTTCATGTCACTCCCTGTGGAATCCCCCCACAAATGTCCTTTTCCTACTCCTACTCCCGCTTTGATGTTCCACATTTTCCAACCAATCCCCCATATCCTTATTCAAAAACGTATACCTAAATGTAATGCATTATGTGAACTCGAAGAAGAGAATTCTACAACTAAGCCATAAGAGAGGAGTGGCAAAAATATTTGCCTTAACTTCATGAGCTGCACCATGAGTACATGAAGAAGTTTCACAGGGGAGCTACTTTAAGCACTCGGAAATGCTTTAGTGACTAGGTTCCACAGTATTGGGTTTACAATTATTAATAGTTACAATGTACAGTGAGTACTGAGTCTCTAGCCAGCACCACCATCCCGCGAAACCGTGTATCACTTTACCTAAATTACTTGAGAATCAAGAGCTAAAGGAGAGTACGTCGTGCATAGGTCGAGCATAATAGGAAAAAAGGCCCAGAACAATATAGGCATAAAGTCCCTCTTGATACAACTCAATGGAAGTAGTCACTTTCTGCCCTGTTCCCCCACAAGTCCCACAGAGTTCTCACACACACCTAGGTCTATATACCAATTGTTTACACTATTTTGCACTCCTATGAACATTTCTGTCCTGCCATCATTTCAAAGCTGCACAGGGAGACGCATCATTGTTTGCCCAGACATGTAGGTAATCACTTAATGTGATGATTTTCTATTAAAAATAAATGTGCTCCCTACACCGTAGCAAGCCTGAATTGCGCCATAGAGGCTGTGCCTAAGTACAACATCCGATCCCGTTCAACAAAAGGTCATGATGCTGATTCAAGAATAGAGACCCAGGTAACTCAATAGACGTTAAAAAACTACAACAAAGTCAAGAACACCTCTCAGTCATTTGAAATTTTAGGAATGGAATTCAGACGAATGTGCAATAGTCAAATGTAAAAAAAGACTAATGAGAGGGTTTTGTCGGTAGGTAAAACCACTGAGTGAAATGGGATCAGGACAAGCTAACGAGCGGAGTGACTTTATATATGGAATGACAAAATTGGTGAAAAAAAATCCAATATATGGCTATATGATCTGGGAGTTAGTACCAGACCTTTAAGGGTACCCTATGGATGCGGGTATGCTGCAGAGATGCTTAAACAACTGCTCATTAAAGGACATGCGTGTCCTGCGATCCCTGCTCCCACGTGTCTGTCTCAAGCTGAAATAGGGTTGAAAGGCGAAAGGCACCTCTTAAAATGAAGAACAATAAATATATAACTGCTATAGAGAGAAATAACTGGTTTGTCATGATAAATGGGCCGCTGAAAGTGCTCCAGTGTTCTGAAATTTCCTCATTGGGACATTTTGTCCAAAATAAACAGATGCATGCTATATATAATCAAAAAGGACGTTATTTGTCGTTTGTATAGTAGCCTTTCGATCGAACACGTTTATTCATGCCGTACTGATAAACATGCAATGCCAGCTTTTGTTTGCAGTTCCAAACACTCTGCCCACAGAGTGTATATGCTTTTATCAACAAGGTAAAGTTATTTTTATGCTGGCACGTGTGAAATACATTTAATTTTTCCACTGATCCATACATTGTAAACATTGACATCCCATGTGAAGAAACCTAATTCATATTTTAATCATAGTAAGTGAAAAAGGTAAGTAATAAGTACTCGTGCAGCCCGGGGTTTAATTTCCATTTATAGTAGCTCATTCATGCGAACTGTCACTGACAACACTAAGAGAAACAGTGCCTATTTGCACCTTGGTCACCCAGGAGCGATATACTTTTCTTTTATTGTCCTCTTGAACAGATCTTTCTGTATGCAGTACATCCTTGGTTACATTTTTTTAAATCCAAGCCTGCTCTTTATTATCTATGATGGCATAAAACATCTTTTAGTTCAAATTGGATACGCGCATCACGTTTTCTCATCAGATACTCGCTATAATTCATTAATATTGAGTAATGTCACCCTTTTAAACTAATGAAATGCATCCGTAATAGAGCAATCTTTTAAAAGTCATATAATGAGAAATAGGACAGTGTGAAATGCAATAAGTGTGCTATCTTATTCATCAGCACATTATTTTCGTTTTTATGTCTTAAATTCTACTGCAACCCACTGGCGGACTTCATTTGTTGAAGACAAACAGTAATTTCTGAGGTACAATTTAGTGCATTTCTATTGCTTTTCTTATAGTTTTTAATTTAAATGTTAATATTTCCTCTTTTTATGGTTTTTAAATATTTTATTGAGCATGATTATTTTATTATTGTCTTAAAAATGTTGCAGGCTTTGTCCCTGTAGTCGGCAGGTGCAATCAATGACGCTTTATTCACTTCATTCGACGTAGCACAACCAGTTTGTAAAACTGAAGAACTGAATGATTCCACCCTTCTCCATACAAACTAAAATGGACCTAGTAACGGACAGAAAACTACTTCGTTATGCATTATGTTTTACGGTAATGCTATGCTTATTTTTGCGTTTGTTATGCGCAAGACTTTTTCAGGTTACTGAGGGAAATTTTGTCATATAGCTAGAGGACAAACTTAAAAATACAAAATTCTAAATCTCGTTTTAGATCCTGCAATGGGAGTTAAATTAAATGAGGATAAATCTATAGGATCTTGTGTGCCAACACACACATAGAGCAGTGCCATTCTATCCAGCTCGTCATGTGGGATTCAGAATGGCCCTGTGACTCCTGGTCGTTCCTCCCACAATCTTTAGAAGGCCAGAGGAGGATCTAAGAACAGGAAGAACAATTGATTGGATATCTGTCAGGTACTTTTTGAATATTAGCTCAGGTCTGATTGTTTGACCTGTCAGCCTTAGGGTGGTCTTTCCCAATATGCTTTGCTTTCAACCCTCCTATTCTTTATGATCTCGCTTTCGTTGGCATTAAAACTCTGTGCACTTTACCACTGCTAACCAGTGCTAAAGTACTTGTGCTCTATCCCCTAAACATGGTAGAATTGGTTTATACCCAATTGGCACATTAATTTACTTGAAAGTTCCTAGTAAAGTGTTACTACATGTGTCCAGGCCTGAAATGTAATTGCTGCTAGTGGGCCTGCAGCACTGATAGTGTCACCCACTTGAATAGCTCTTTGAACATGTCACAGGCCTGCAATTGGAGCCTGTTTGTGCAGTTTTAAATTGCCCTTTCAACCTGACAAAATACACCTATGCCAGGCACCATACCTTCCTTTTTAATACATAAAAGTCACCCCTATGGTGGGTCCTTAATAGCCCAGAGGGAAGGGCATAGTGTATGTAAAAAGGTGGAAATGCACTTTTAAGTTTTACATGTCCTGGTAGTGAAAAACTCCTACATTTGTTTTTCACTGCTGCAAGGTTTATCTCTCCCACAGCATCATATTGTGATTTCTTATTACATTAAGGTAATGCTGACTTTCAATTGTGAGCAAGTAGAAAAGTCACATTTGGTGTCTAATGAATTGTAATTTAAAGGCCCACTCTCATGGCAAAGTCAGATTTTAAGTCACAATTATGAAAATGCCACTTTTTAGAAAGCTGGTATTTTCTTACCCTAACCATTTGGTGCCTACAGCCTGTGCCCTCATTACATGACAAGGTGTAGTTCGAAGTTGGTCCTTGCGTACTGAACCCAGACAGCGAGAAAAAGGAAAGAAAGGTTTTGGCAGGATATGCCGCTCTGACTTAACGATACCCAGAGATTTCACCTACTCAACTTGCACATCACAAAAGCCCTGCATGAACACACACACAAAGGGTTTTTCTCTAGAAGTTTTGTGTCCCATGGCTAGCCGATCCCCGGGAAGAGGGTGGAAACCTCCAGAACCATCTCCTACTTCAAAGTGGGCACCAGGTGTAAATATTGGACCCTCACACCCAACTCTTCAGTACATCTCTGACTCAGTCAAAAACTCAAAAGTATTGCTACTCTGTTGCCCTGCTGCTTGCTGCCCTCCTGCCTGGGAGAAAAGACTGGGCCTTCATCTTGAGACCCTGACCACCAGAGTGGCTCCAACGGCTAGCTCACTGGCCTTCTGACTGGAACCTCAGGGAAAGAAGGCTCCAACCACCTCAAACCTACCACCTGAACTCTGTCTACAGTGAGTCTTACCCTTGCAAGTGGTGACACCCCATTCCTGGACCCTTGGAAGTGGGCCTGAAGATTGATCTGCTAGCCTAGCTGTGCTCCCAGTAGAACCAAAGCAGCGTGCGCTTCACCTCCCAAAACTCCACATCAGAGCAGCAGTGCAGGGCATTCCCTCATATAACTCCACATCATAACCACTGCTCAATGCATCCCTAGTGAACGACTTCACATTGCAGTCCGCAGCCAACTCGTAGCCGCGCTGTGTGCCGAATCCTTGATGTAGGGCTTTGCATTGCAGGCCCCTCTTTGATGGCCTCCTTGACAACAATGCATTACCTCTTCTCTCATGATTTGCCATATCCATATGGAGCTTTGTCCCTGTATCATGCCCAGGACACCATCCACAAAGACGCTTTCACCCTTTGCCCTAAAAATTGCAAGATGGGCTTTAGAATTAGCAGAAACACAGGGTGTTCTTCTTTTTTGTTGCCAGTCCCTTAAACTGTTCTCCAGTGTGGTTACTGAAGTTTACTCATTGAGGTTGATAAATAGGCATTAGCTTTTTTTTGCCATGGTTTTAACATCCTTTGCCAAACAAATTTTAAACTCTAAAACTGGCTCACTTAGATACTTAAGGAAGGGCACTTCAACAATTCCCCCACTAATAGAAAGCACAACTGAAGAGGCAGACGACAAAAACCTAAGGAGCAGATATGCCTTTACTAGGACACTCCACCCTCGATACCCATTTCCCCAGGTGCCTGACGCTGTTTTCCCCAGTCAAATACAAAAACAACAGTTGATGGACAGAATGCAGAACAAAGTCATACATTCACTGCAGTACAGAGATCTGGGCCTGAATCCATCGTTTTTTTACACTCCACACCAACCCCAGTTCAGACATGGCCATATGCAAATCAGCCTTGACCCTGTGCCTCATGGGAACAGTCCAGCCCGAACTGCCCAGTCAGGCAGGTATTCCAGCGGAGTCCTATCAAACAGAGAGGCCCCGGTCACCTATTGTTGGGTAAGCATCACATTGCTGTTGTGTGAAAATCCAGTGAAAGCCTTATTTCTACTCCAGATGACAAAGTCTTACTTCTGCTCCTCCCTGGAGCTGCTTGCAGGCTAATTACCACTGACATGCTTGAAGGGCTAACAAAGCCTCTTGGATCATTATGTTAAATTCAATCACTGCAGAATAACCTTCCGGTATCTTTCAGTCAGCTGTTGGAATTCAACATGACCACCACCAACATGCCTGAACTTGAAAGGCTCTAGAGCCGCTTACAGGATAAGATGTGTTGAGTCCAATCCAGCACTACCAACACACTCGAGGAGCCAACATAACTTCTTGCCCCTCAAGTTGGATTCAAGCACTGCCAAATAACATGCTGGTATCTTTTAGGTAGTGTTCCGTGCAGCCACAATGTCTCAGTCTACAGGGCATGGCATCATCTCACTGCTTGTCAGACAATGTGTCTGTGCTTCCCGCTTGACACCTAGCAGAGATATTCCAGAGACTATCTCCCCACTGAGCAATGAGGTGGAAGATATTGGGGACCATACATCTCAAACCTTGTGCATTGGCACGGATATGATGGAGCAGAGCAGTAGGGCGGCAGCCGGGCTGGACTTAGTCTCTGATATGGATAAGCCAGACGGGCCTTGGGTTGGTTGTGGCAGTATCCAGCTCGACTACTTCACTAAATGAGAAGGTTACTATTGCGCCTCCTTCTTTTACTGATGCAACATGGGCCTTTAGTCAACCAAATTCGAATTTTGCAGAGAAAGTGTTTCCATTGTTTAGTATGGTAAATTGAGCTGCCATGAATGTATAGTCTGCTATATACCCTACTGAGGCAGAAACAGGGTCAAGTGAGGCCCAGCGACCTCTTTCCAGCCTCCTACAAAGCAGTCTAGAAGCGGGCTCTGATCTTGATGAGCTGCGGTGTATGGATTATAAGAAGCATGGGGCTTATACAAAAATGTAACCTTTACTTTCAACAATCCTGGCCGAAATTCAGGTGGTTAAGACATCTCAAAATTTGGTTGCTCAAACATTAGTTACTAGAATAGGAGAAATGGAGTAGGTTCTTGAGACATTTATGGGACAATTGAGTACAATGGTTAAAAGGATTTCAGATCTTGAAAACTGAATTGCTGAAAAACAACTTAATCTTAATGTCTTAGCTCTGCGAAGCAACAGCTGGAGAAACAAGAAAACTGTGGAAGAAGGTCTAGTTCCAGATTCATTGGGATTCCAGAGAAAAAGGAAGGAAAGGCCACTATGGCTGCTGAATTCATGGATGATTCAATTAGTACTTACATATTGCAAGGATCTGCAGTTAATCAGGCAATAACTCATGCCCATTGTACTCCTTTTTTGGAATATGCTGATGATACGCACCCCAGTGCAATGTTGATGAATTTTGGGGACTTTAGAATTCAGGAGAGGGTACTTAATAGAACTTTGAAACAAAGAGGGGTTCAAATCAGAGATGGGTTTCCTGTGCAGGTATACCCAGATATGTAATTTGAGATCTCTAAAGGTATATGGTTATTGGAATAATGTTAATTGGCAATGACAGCCTACATGTAAATCCCTATTAAATGGTAGGAAATGTAGGTTTAGAGACCCAAGTGGATATAACGGGCTTAAGTGTGCACTGCTCTGGTGTCATTCTGGGTTAAAATAAAACTTTGTCCAAATTCAAATTTGGAATTCAAAGTCCAAAAATACCTTTGTATTACATTTGTGTCACCCCAAAGGTCTGCCCTATGTGCCACAGTAGTAAAGTGCATTGTTATAAAAAGCAGGGACAATATAAAATATGTTTTAGATGACCTGGTAAGGAAAACCAGCAAATGTAATGTGTCCCTATTGTAGTGCTGCTAGCCCAATAGGCTAACATATGAAGGCTTTATTAAAGTTAATGGAGTCCAACTTTTAAAGGGAGGTAGCTATACATATCATTTGAAGTATGAGAATAATGTATCAAAATAAGGGTTTCAATAGATCCAACGGCTCTATTTAGATGCTGGGGGGTCCATGGACGAAAGACGATCAGAGTGAGCAGTCTGTCA
This sequence comes from Lissotriton helveticus, assembly GCF_964261635.1. Taxonomy (NCBI): domain Eukaryota; kingdom Metazoa; phylum Chordata; class Amphibia; order Caudata; family Salamandridae; genus Lissotriton; species Lissotriton helveticus. Next base: position 95,108,282 of record NC_136062.1, on the reverse strand, counting down.
GAATTTCGCTCCTGAGTCAAAGATGCCATAGGAAAAAGCGGCTTTCAAATAGAGCACAGCCACTTTGCTCATGATGTGCCTTCCTGCCGATGCACTATGGTGGCAACATCTCCCCATATAAGTTGATGGATTGGATGGGATAAAAGGCAAAAACTCGCCTTGCTCACTTTCACACGTATTTTTCAACCATGGACCCGCTCTTCCATGTCCTGCCTCTGCTGCTGCCGCTTGACCACAAAGAAAATCAGCCATTGTGGCCAGATTCGAAGGTAATCAATCCTATTTTACCTGTTACCGATTGAATTCTACCCTGAATAAAGCCATGTTGTTGAGGAGACACCAAATCAGGCATAATTAAAGCAAGCCTACTCACCAATATTTTAGCAAAAATGTTAGCATCGGTATTTATAAGCGATATTGGCCTATGTGACCCACATTCTATCACTGGTTTGGTTTTTTTTCTTAAAAAAAACAATCCTGTGTAATATTCCATGAGACAGGGGCACTACCCCCTGCCCCTATAACCCTGATTACTTGATTAAAAAGTGGGAGAAGTTCATCCTTACAAATTCTGTACAATTCGAGAGGTATTGAATCTTCTCCTGAAGCTTTACCTAAAGGCAGAGTATCAATAGCCGCCTTAATCTCTGTCAATGTTAAATCTGCCAATAATGAGTCAGAAGCTTCGTCTCCCATTCTTTTAACTGAGTTAAATTGTAAATAACTATCTATATCAGCCAAATCTGTTCGAATCTCTGGAGTGTATAATTTCAAATAGTAGTTAGCAAATTGCTCCAATATCTGATTTGAGTTTTCATAAACCACATTATCAGGCCCTCGGATTGCTTTTATGATAGTCTTAGCTTTATCTTCTGCGACCCTAAATGCTAAAATCTTCCCTATTTTTTCTCCACCCTCGTATTGAGATAGTTTGTATTATTTTAATTTAGCTATACTTTTATCCATTAGTCTCTTTTTCAGTGCGGATTGCAAATCAATTCACTTATAGGACAATCTTCTGTTCTTAATGAGCCTGTGAGAAATGCTTCTGCTTGCTGGTTCTCTACCCTAAGGATATTTAAGATTGTCTTTTCTCTTTCCTTCTTAAATTCCCCATTCTGTTTCAAGACGTATTGTTGTGAGAACCTCCTAAGACTAGCTTTAAATGTATCCCACCCTATTATCGGTGATGCAGTATCTATATTTATCTCGAGAAATTCTTTAATGTGTTTCTTCATCTGAGTTATATACTCCTTATCTAAGAATAAATAGCAGGGGAACGAGAAAGACCTTAATGTTCTGTTTTTATTTGGTGTTTTAAATGTCATGAGTAGAGGATTATGGTCAGAAGTGACCCTTGGACAGATAACTATTGTGCCGGTTTCTGTAATCCTTTCGGTAGCCCAAGCCATATCTATGCAGGAACATAAATTATGTGCAGCTGAATTTACTATTATTATCTTATACTTCCTTTTTAGACAAAATCTGAAATACTTGTGACATTTCATTACAAAGTCAAGAGAAGCAGGAAACATAATATTGTGGACGTGAGCAAGAAAACAAAAGTATTCAATATCCTTATGAAATAAAGCTATACTAAGTGAAAATGCATTTTTAGAGAATTTTCGATGAAGAGAAAAGCTCAAGGAAGAGAGAAGGTAAGAAGAAAAGGAAGAGAGAGAAAAAGGAGTAAAAGAAAGAGAAAAGAAAAGAAAAAGAGAAGAAAAAAAAGAAGAGCCATAGAGAGAAAATGATTTGGAGAGATAAACATAGTAAAGATCAAAAATTGAAGAACATTAAATAACATTGCGAAAATAGTAACAATAAGAATCAGGTTGACTTTCTAGATCAAAATTTAGTTAAAGGTAACCATAACAAGTCTCTTTTAATCAACAAAGGAGTAGAGGTGGCGTATGCTCTGTCCATTCTATGATGGTGACATAATAAATTCCACCATGCTTGAAAAGAGATTTCGGAGTTGTCTTTCCAATTAGAGGTAATAATCTGAAAAGTATATGCTAACAATAAATTGATACAATTGCCAGCATCTCCATGATTATCGAATACAGGGGAAAGATTGCCAAGAAAGACATGTTCAATACGAAAAGGAATATCTGACGAAAGAATATCATTTAACTTGGACCATATATTAGACCATAATTTATGAATTTGGGGGCATTGAAAGAACATGTGAACAGGATCTCCCAAAACACGGGGGCAGGACCAACACCTGGGAGAGTCAAGCAACTTAAATCTTTGAAGGTCTCTAGGGGTGAGAAATAACCAATTATAGAGGTAGTATAAGGTCTGTGTTGTGCTGGCAGAGCGGGAAGTGGTGTGAATCTTGGACCAAAGGAGATCCCAGGTATTTGTAGGAAGATTAAATCCTAGGTCCTTTTCCCATAGGAGTTCTAAGGAGGACTTAATTCTAATAGGTGAGATATGAGGTAACAACCTGTAAATGGTAGCTGCTTTAAATTGGGTGGAGAAGTCAATGGGGGTAGGGGAAGGAGATGAGTGGGCAAAAAGAGGAGTAGAAACAGGAATTGCAGGGTAATAATATGAGGTGAGAGCAGCTCTGAGAAAGCTGTAGAGAGAGGAGTGATATGAGGAGATGCCATAAATAGATTGAAGCTCAGAAAAGGGTAAGAAAGTAGCATCTTTCTGCAAGTGCTGGGGGGTGATGATACCTTTATCAATCCACTCCTTCCAAAATAGGGAGCGATTATTAATCTTAAAATTTTTGTTATACAAGAGAGAGGGATATCTAAGGAGCGAGTGTTGGGTGAGAAATGGCCAGAATCGAAGGTAATCAATCCTATTTTACCTGTTACCGATTGAATTGTCTGTTTATATTAGCTCTGGACTCATGCATTTTTAAATGTCTCTCACAAGCAATGTGCCATGCATAAGTGTGTAATGTTGGTGTTTAAGAAATTTAAAAGAACACGCCTGTATGATTGCATTGTATGTCTAAATTTGGTGCAAGCTGCCTTAAAGCAAAATGGACACTTACACAAAAAAGGACTTCAATTGAAAAATAAAATAAATTACCAAACATGTGTGTTTAAATATATTGCGTAAAATGTGAGAAACAAATATGCATTACACATCATTGGGATAAATGAAAAGTAACATGATGTACTAGACAAGGTGTAATTCTCACTTTTTATATACCTGTATAATCAATGTCAGTCCCAAACTTGAATCAGTAAACATATTCATCTAAGTACCATTTCCCTTTGTCTAGTGCTATTCCTGTATTTGATCATATTTCATTTGCCACATACGATTTTGGGGTGTAATGCATATGTGTTTACCTTATCACTCATCAAGTGTAAATAAACACACCTGTATTAACGCTTAAAAAAATTAAAATAACACATATATTTGTTGGTGCAAGTATCCGTTATCAAGATTAATGCTTGCACAGACATTCAAAATGCTATCACATACTATTTTAACGAGTGTATGTACTTAAAGTAGACAGTAAAACAATCTGTTGTATTTCAAGCCAAAATGGTAAATAAAAATATGTACTTCACATTTTAATCATAAACATGTCTTGGAATCAAACAATTGTAAATGAAAATTAATGTCATGACAAACTTGGTGAAACAAAACATCTTGATTTATTTAACTTTTTTTGTGTTTAAAATGCTTTATTGAGGTAATGAAACAATGTAAAACATCATTAATTTAAAAAAAATAATTGTTTTATTTACCAACATGAGTATACATCAAAAGGAAAACATTGAATAGTTATTTTCTTTTGTAAGCGACAGAGAAATTAATTAAATAATAACGGAAGTAACAAAGCATAATACATTTTGTACAGAATTATACAGCAATGTACCTTTAGTCTTGAAACAATGACCCCCAAATTTTATTACATTTTCCAACTGAACGAATACCTCTCCCTTTAGTTAAAGCATGTTCCATATCATATATTTCTTTGACTAGTCCCCACCAATCTAAAGCTAACGGAGAGTCATGTGAAATCCAAACCCGAGCTATAGTAAGCCTAGCACAGTCTATTAAAATAGTAATTAAGTCTGCTTGGCTAGATCTTATATTCTGTCCATTCATCATTACATCAATTACTGATAACTTTATTAAACTCCCTAATTTCTGAGACATTATTTGACACACCTTTTGCCAAAATGCTGATAACTTAGGACATAAGAAAAACATATGTTTTAAATCTGCTGCTACTAGTTCACACTTAGGGCATTTTGTTCGATCGCATGCATAGTTGTTAGATGCCCATTTGGATATTCTTTCAGGAGTATAATATAGTAAGCATATAATTTTATACTGTTGAAGCTGCAAGCTAGACGAATGTACAGACCTACTAATGCTGCCTAGAGCCTGTGAGATAGTTTGAGCTGAGATTGGTATCCCCATACTTTGGCTCCAACGGTCTGAAAGTCTAGCACAGTCATCTACTCTATAGGTGTGAAAGCTTTTGTAACCTGTGCTAATCAAAAATTTACAATTAGCCCCATAAAAACAATTCCATATATCAGAATCCAACACGTTAGACAATTTCAAAGTACGTATGTAGTAATCTCAGATTTGATCATACTGGTATCGCATATTTTCTGAAACACCTTCAAGTTTTCAAATGTGATGAAGCCATTATGACCATACAAATTTCCTAAACACTTAATCCCACTGTTGGCCCATCGTCTTTCAGCCCCCCCATGAAATATTTCTGGAAAACCGGGATTATTCTATAGAGGGAGTTTGGTATGTAAAAAGATGTATTGCATTTAGCCATAATTGCCCATCAAATAATCACACTGTCGCGAGCAGTCTTGAATTTGACTCGCTTGTAGTAATTCGGGTCATTTGTTCTAAAAAGAAACATATTATGCTCTTCTCCTGACATAAATTTATAAAAAAAGAAACTACTGCCCGTAGGTTTCATTAAGCTACGAAAACAATACAGAAATGCTACCCAAAGTATAATTTGAAATCAGGAAGATCAAGCCCACCTTGATTAAATGAAGCTTTATAAGATCAATAGCTCGTCTCAGTTTCTTATACTCCCATATAAAACTACTACAGACTCCATCCAATCGTTTAAAGAAAAGATTATTCACTCGTAGGGGAATGGACCTAAATAGATATAAAAATTTAGGGAGGATTTTCATTTTTATTATATTTATTCGTCCGATAATGCCCATTGATACTTTGTGCCAAATCTTGAGTGATTTAACAGTTTCTTTCAATAATGTCTCATAATTTAATGTTACGATATTTTGTATTTTAGCTGAAACTCTGACTCCCAAATAGGTAGCAACACTGCAAATTCCCTGTATTGGGGTTGCAGATTTATAATTTATTATGACTTGGGTTTTGTTCGTATTTAATTTATAGCCAGAGATTGTGCCAAACTTATCAGCCCCGTCGTCTATCCCTTTCAAAGCTTCAGCAGCGTCGACAGAATAAACAGCAATGTCACCTGCATACGCTGTGACTTTGAGACTATACGTTCCGTTTATAAACGGGCTTATTCGGGACTGATTTTGCAAAGCAAGAATGAATGGCTTTATTGATAGAGCAAACAGCAGAGGTGATAGAGGACACCCCTGACGGCTGCCACGTGAGATTGGAAAAGAAGCAGATTGCAAGCCAGCATATAGAATTTTTGCATTAGGGTGATCATATAGAGCTCTGACCCATTTCATAAACCTGCCCTTAAAACCAAAAGCAGACAATGTAGCCCAGAGAAAGGGTGGACTTTATCCTTGCAACATCGAATGCTGTTACGACCATATTTACGTGAGCGGTAGTGTCTCTACCCTGAATAAAGCCATGTTGTTGAGGAGACACCAAATCAGGCATAATTAAAGCAAGCCCACTCACCAATATTTTAGCAACAATGTTAGCATCGGTATTTATAAGCGATATTGGCCTATGTGACCCACATTCTATCACTGGTTTGGTTTTTTTCTTAAAAAAAACAATCCTGTGTAATATTCCATGAGACAGGGGCACTACCCCCTGCCCCTATAACGCTGATTACTTGATTAAAAAGTGGGAGAAGTTCATCCTTACAAATTCTGTACAATTCGAGAGGTATTGAATCTTCTCCTGAAGCTTTACCTAAAGGCAGAGTATCAATAGCCGCCTTAATCTCTGTCAATGTTAAATCTGCCAATAATGAGTCAGAAGCTCCGTCTCCCATTCTTTTAACTGAGTTATATTGTAAATAACTATCTATATCAGCCAAATCTGTTCGAATCTCTGGAGTGTATAATTTCAAATAGTAGTTAGCAAATTGCTCCAATATCTGATTTGAGTTTTCATAAACCACATTATCAGGCCCTCGGATTGCTTTTATGATAGACTTAGCTTTATCTTCTGCGACCCTAAATACTAAAATCTTCCCTATTTTTTCTCCACCCTCGTATTGAGATAGTTTGTATTATTTTAATTTAGCTATACTTTTATCCATTAGTCTCTTTTTCAGTGCGGATTGCAAATCAATTCACTTATAGGACAATCTTCTGTTCTTAATGAGCCTGTGAGAAATGCTTCTGCTTGCTGGTTCTCTACCCTAAGGATATTTAAGATTGTCTTTTCTCTTTCCTTCTTAAATTCCCCATTCTGTTTCAAGACGTATTGTTGTGAGAACCTCCTAAGACTAGCTTTAAATGTATCCCACCCTATTATCGGTGATGCAGTATCTATATTTATCTTGAGAAATTCTTTAATGTGTTTCTTCATCTGAGTTATATACTCCTTATCTAAGAATAAATAGCAGGGGAACGAGAAAGACCTTAATGTTCTGTTTTTATTTGGTGTTTTAAATGTCATGAGTAGAGGATTATGGTCAGAAGTGACCCTTGAACAGATAACTATTGTGCCGGTTTCTGTAATCCTTTCGGTAGCCCAAGCCATATCTATGCAGGAACATAAATTATGTGCAGCTGAATAAAAAGTATAGCCTGCTATATTTGGAAGTAGCACTCGCCAAACATCTTTTAAACCATGTAATCGCCCAAGTTCTATAATTACTGCTCTAGTCCTACGCATTCTTGGAGTAGCCCATCGTCTAGTGGTGTCAATCTCATAATTCATAATATAGTTGAAGTCGCCCATTACCGCCCATTCTCCTTCCCAATTTAGCAGCTCTCTATTTACTCGATCTATGACGGATGAATCATCAATATTCGGGACATATATGACACAAAAAACATATTTAAAATCCACAAACGCTGACTGAGCTATAGCCCATCTCCTCCTTTATCTGCAAGCACTTTAATTGTTTCTCTCTTAAATTGTTTATGTTTTAGAATGGCAACCCCTCTAATTGAAACATTTTGATCTGAACTAACAACGATATTGTATCCTAATTGTTTTAGTAATCCTCTATCTTTGTAAGAAATGTGTGTTTCAGAGAGAAGTACTATCTGTGGATTGTACATCCTGAGTTCTTCCGATACGAGCTGCCTTTTATTCCTATTATTCAAACCAGCCACATTCTATGCTAAACATTTTATTGAATCCATTTTACTATTATTATCTTATACTTCCTTTTTAGACAAAATCTGAACTACTTGTGACATTTCATTACAAAGTCAAGAGAAGCAGGAAACATAATATTGTGGACGTGAGCAAGAAAACAAAAGTATTCAATATCCTTATGAAATAAAGCTATACTTAGTGAAAATGCATTTTTAGAGAATTTTCAATGAAGAGAAAAGCTCAAGGAAGAGAGAAGGAAAGAAGAAAAGGAAGAGAGAGAAAAAGGAGTAAAAGAAAGAGAAAAGAAAAGAAAAAGAGAAGAAAAAAAAGAAGAGCCATAGAGAGAAAATGATTTGGAGAGATAAACATAGTAAAGATCAAAAATTGAAGAACATTAAATAACATTGCGAAAATAGTAACAATAAGAATCAGGTTGACTTTCTAAATCAAAATTTAGTTAAAGGTAACCATAACAAGTCTCTTTTAATCAACAAAGGAGTAGAGGTGGCGTATGCTCTGTCCATTCTATGATGGTGACATAATAAATTCCACCATGCTTGAAAAGAGATTTCGGAGTTGTCTTTCCAATTAGAGGTAATAATCTGAAAAGTATATGCTAACATTAAATTGATACAATTGCCAGCATCTCCATGATTATCGAATACAGGGGAAAGATTGCCAAGAAAGACATGTTCAATACGAAAAGGAATATCTGACGAAAGAATATCATTTAACTTGGACCCTATATCAGACCATAATTTATGAATTTGGGGGCATTGAAAGAACATGTGAACAGGATCTCCCAAAACACGGGGGCAGGACCAACACCTGGGAGAGTCAAGCAACTTAAATCTTTGAAGGTCTCTAGGGGTGAGAAATAACCAATTATAGAAGTAGTATAAGGTCTTTGTTGTGCTGGCAGAGCGGGAAGTGGTGTGGATCTTGGACCAAAGGAGATCTCAGGTATTTGTAGGAAGATTAAATCCTAGGTCCTTTTCCCATAGGAGTTCTAAGGAGGACTTAATTCTAATAGGTGAGATATGAGGTAACAACCTGTAAATGGTAGCTGCTTTAAATTGGGTGGAGAAGTCAATGGGGGTAGGGAAAGGAGATGAGTGGGCAAAGAGAGGAGTAGAAACAGGAATTGCAGGGTAATAATATGAGGTGAGAGCAGCTCTGAGAAAGCTGTAGAGAGAGGAGTGATATGAGGAGATGCCATAAAGAGATTGAAGCTCAGAAAAGGGTAAGAAAGCAGCATCTTTCTGCAAGTACTGGGGGGTGATGATACCTTTATCAATCCACTCCTTCCAAAATAGGGAGCGATTATTAATCTTAAACTTTTTGTTATACCAGAGAGGGATATCTAAAGAGCGAGTGTTGGATGAGAAATGCGCAGCAAGGGAGGAAGAAACCAAGGATCTAGAATGAGCAAGCGTAGGGAAAGACAAGCATTTCGTAGGTAAGGTGACCTGAATGGTTGAGAGAAGAGAGAAAGGAGAACATTGGGGGGGTTCTAAAGCACTCCACGCTGTACATGGTAAAGCAGTGGAATCGGAAAGAAAAGTCCAAATTTGTTTAAAAGAGAAAGCAGAGTGAAATCGTCTAAGGTTTGGAAAATTAACTCCTCCTAGTTTTTTAGGAAGTTGAAGATGAGCCTATGAGATTCTAGGTTTGCGATTGTGCCAGAGAAATTTCATAAGTAGACTATTGATTGTGCGGAAGAAAGTGTTAGGGAGAGAAATAGGATGCATGGAAAGATAAAAGTTAATAATGGGGAGAAGCATCATTGATCGTAGCTAATCTGCCCCACCATGATAGGAAAAGAGACCAACTATCAGTAAGGGCCATAATTTTTTTGAGAATTTCAGTGTTATTGAGTTTAATAAGGTCTTTAAGATTATTACAGTATAAAATACTGAGACATTTGATGTGAGAAGAAGTCCAATCGAAACCAGAAGCAGAAAACATAGAAGGGAGACAGAATTTATTCAGAGGAAGGATTTCTGATTTATCAACATTCAATGTGTAACCAGAGACATTGGAGTATGTGGTTAGTAAAGAAAAAAGGCCGGTAGGGAGACAGTAGGGTTAGGAATAAAAAGGATGATCTCATCGGTGTAAGCAGTGAACTTTATGTCAACATGTCGAAACTGAAACCCCGTATAATCATTAGAACATCTAATGGTCTCTAGGAAGGGTTCAAGAGCTAGGATGAAAAGTAGGGGAGAAAGGGGGCAACCCTGTCTAGTGCCTCTAAGAAGGGGGAAGTATCGGGATTGACAACTGTTGACCCAGACCAATGAGGTAGGAGAAGAGTATAGAAGTTTAATGAAGTTAATGATAGTGGGGCTGGAGCCATGCCATTTCAGAGACCCAAAGATGAAGTTCCAGCTTACCCTATCAAATGCTTTTTCAGCAGCTAAAGTGATGGCTGCAACAGGGGATTTGGATTTCGGGGCTAAATGTATGATATTAAGAAAAGTGCGTGAGTTATCTGTAATTGAGCGACCTTTCACAAAACCAGATTGGTATATATTAACTAGGCTAGGAATTACCTTGTTAATGCGAAGGGCAAGAAGGTTGGCGTAGCTTTTACAATCAGTATTTATTAAGGAGATTGGTCTATAATTCTTGCATAAAGAGGGATCTTTATCTTTCTTGGGTATGAGACACAACATTGCTTTTGTAAAAGAGCCATGTGATACACCAGTAAGCAAAAAGGAATTTATAAGTGACAAGAGATGGGGGGTTAGAAATGTTTTGAAGTGGAGAAAAAATTGAACAAAAAAGCCATCCGGTTCCAGAGTTTTGTCTTGAGGTAACAGGGCTAGAGCTTCCAAAAGTTCGGTAGCTGAGATGGGAGCATCAAGAGAAGTGAGATCAGAACCTTTTTCAGTGGATTTAGGAATATTTAGGAAGAAGGAATCAAGAAGATCAGAAGACGTGTTATTCTCAGGCGTATAAAGAGTGGAATAATATTTTGAAAAGCAGTCAAGTATGGCAGAATCAGGGAAATGGAGAAATCCTGAATCATCCTTGATGGCTGCAATTTTAGATTTTTGCTTCTTAATGTTAAGATAGTTTATTAAAGACCTGCCTGCCTTATTGCGACCACCATACATTTTAGCATTGAACTTGAGAAACATGTTGCTGGTCGAATCCCAAGAGAGTTTGTTATATTTTGGCATTAATAGGGAGAGTTAAAGTGTCACGACAATTAGAAGAAAAGTATTTGTGCTCCAGGTCTTTAATTTGTTTAAGTAGTGATAATGAGCGTGAAAGAGCTTTCCTTTTTTTCCAGGACACAAAGTCAATGATAAAACCCCTGTCAGAGGATTTGAAAGCATCCCAAACAACGTGAAATTGAGAGACAGACGCAAGTTTCTGTTGAAAAAACTCCTGAGCAACTGGAAGGAAATGCTTGTCTAGAAGGAGGGAGTTGTTAAAGCGCCATCTTTTGGAAGCAGAGGAAGGAAGGGGATAGTCCATATCGAGAATTACAGGGGCGTGATCGGATATCAGTATGGAGCCAATCTCAACTTTAATCATAAATTGGAGTGCAGATTATGTGAGAGAGATGTAGTCAATCTGTGAATGTGATTTATGAGCAGGGGAAAAAAAAAGAAAATTCTAGAGCATCCGGGTGTGAAGTGCGCCAAGAGTCTACTAATCCCCTATTAGTAATGGTTTTGGAAAAACCTTTCTGCATCCTATTCGGGACATATCTGGTCTGGGATTTCCTATTAAGGAAAGGGTCCATGAGTTGGTTACAGTCCCCACCCAGGATCAAGTGCTCGGCTGCGTGTGAAGAAAGAAAGGTGGAAAGGTCACTCCAAAAAGATACATCAACACCATTCCGACCATACAGGTTACAAAGAGATAACTGGTAATTATTAACTGCAACATCTAAAATATAACCATCTACCATCAGTGTCTGAAAATTTGTTCTGTAATAAAACAGTTAAAGATTTGTGAAACAGGATAATTACACCTTTCCTATTATTAACAGCAGGAGAGCAAAAGATTTCACCAACCCAATATTTACGTAATATAGATAAATCTTCAAGCTTGAGATGTGATTCTTGTAACATTGTAATTTAACAATTTAATATAGCAAGGTGCGATAGCACCCGTTGTCATTTAATGGGATTGCGCAATCCCTTAACATTCCACGTTATAATACGTAACCCTTTCATAAAAATGGGGTAACAAAGGATAGAGAATTAAAGGAAAAATTTAAAGGAGGGAAACCGATAATAATAAGTACCTTGAATTTGAGGAAAGAACATATGAGAAGCTTGAACAAATGGTTTGAGAGAATATATAAAAATATATAAAAAAGATAATGGAAAGAAAAGGATAAATCGTTTAGCTGGGGAAAAAATGTGTAGATAAAAAATGCATAAAGTAATGGAAAGAACAAGACAACAACTAATAAAAGAAAATGTGGCGAAAAAGGAAAAAGAAAAAGAGACAAAAAAATCCTCAAATAGAAAGAACCGGACCCGTAGAAGAAGGAGAAGATAGAGTGAGGAGAGAGGGGAACAGGTACAAGAGAGAGAGTTAGTGGAAGAAAAGATTTCACCCAAGCTGAAATCCAGAGGAAGATGACCAAAAGTCAACAGACTTTAGCCATAGGATGATTCAGAAGAGAAGACATTGAATAGGCAAGGATGGCGGCGAAAGGCAAAACAGCAACACAGAAGAGGAACAACGAGAAGAAAGAAGTGATGATATGTGACAAATAAAAGGAGAGAAATATTTTATGAATATGAAAGAGAGGGATAAAGGAATGACAATAAACAGGAAATTCAATAAGAAAAAAAATAAGGGAAGCTTACCAAACACTGGGGAAACAGGACCATTAAGTAGTACAATTCGAATAGTACAAACATGAGGACCACGAATGGAAGGGGTACCATCAACCAGAAACGGGGGGCACAAACCTAGAGAACAAAAAAGAAAATAAGAAAAATGATGTTACACAAATATAGAAAATATAACAAACAGAGTGCAAAACTCAATGGATATTAATGAATCATTATCAAGTATTGCTGAGTTCCATTAGTTCTCCTTTATGAGAGTGGATAAACTTTTGGAGTTCAGATGGATCATTGAAACTCAGAGTTCTGTTTTTATAGGTAACTTTAAAGAAACAGGGATGGATTAATCCGTAGCGTGCATTCATTGAACGCAAAGAAGGTCTCAAGTGGAGGAATTCTTTCTGTTGGATGGCAGTTGACTTGGCAAAATCTTGACTGAAAAAAATTCTGTGGCCAGACCAGAAGAGTTGTTTATGTTTCCTTGCAGCACTGAGGATGGCCATGAGATCTGAATAAAGAAGAAAATAAGCAATGATGCCCCGTGGCTTGGAGATAGTGGAAGCATTTTGAGGCCCAAGTCTATGTGCCCTTTGAATATTGAGGTCCATAGTCTTAGGAAGGCCGACAAGTTGAAGGACTTGAGTTTTCAGGAACATGCTTAGGTCGGTACCTTTAGAATTCTCCGGAATTGCATAAATGTGCAAATTATTGCGCCTGTTGCGGTTTTCCAAATCCTCCTCGGCGGGTCTCGGGCTCAAAAAACTAAATTCCACGGACTCGACAATTCTCGCTCCGGTGCCTACTCGACTCACGGGGTCACACTCTGCAACTCTGGGCAATAGCTTGCTTAATCTCCACTACGGCCCCTCGCGGCGGGATGCCTGGCTTTCACCTTGTGAATACCCTGCCGGGGTATCTCTCACAGGGGAATACCAGGACGGGTTCCCTAAGCAAGCGCCTTGAGACCCCTGGGTGAATCGTGCGCTATATAAATCGAAATACATTTACATTTACATTTACATTTTTCAGTTGAGCCACTTCTTTTGTAAGATTTTCAACCTTGAACGCAACATCCTGGGCATCACTAACCTTTTGTTCGGCGTCGGAGTCGAGACCCGTCCACTTATCCTCGAGGCGTTGTAGTGAAGCAGTAGTCTCAGACAAGAAAGGCCTAATAAGATGCAACTCCTCCATGATATCTTCCAGCATGAGAGGTAGAGGTGACTTGGAGGTTGAGGGAGGTATTTTTTGAGGCGTTTGCCGGTTGCAGTGTTAGCATCTTTGCGCCCACCAGATGAAGGACCCTGCGATTTGTGGGAGTGATCCATATTTGTGGAAAAACTGAAGAAATAAAAATATAGAAGAACCACTGAGGTGGTGATACAATAGCGCCAGTTGAAGAAGCGTCAAATCCCTCAGAATAAACAGTGAGGTGGCACCAAAGAAGGATTCACAAAATAGAGTAATAAGTCACTGAAAACAGGTACATAAAATGCTTGCAGAGTCACCAGAATGAGGCAAGAGGTGATAATGCAGTCAGCGCAGGAAAATCCTCAATGGCAAGAAGGGAAACCAAAGCCACTATTTTCAACTGCTCTGTGCTTCAAAGACAGCGTGGTTATCAAGAGTTAGACAATGAGGGAGAATGAAGAGAAAATGCGGTGTCAGCATCGCGCAGAGAAAAATTCCAGCGTGAGAAGAGATGAGCTAAAATGACGGCCGCAAAATGTCAGGAGAAGTAAACATAAAGACCCTAAAAAGGTCTGATACTTGCACATTGTTGGCCCCCAACGTTCTGACGACAGAATATGCAAGCGGGTCAAAAAAACAGGTCCCGGAAGAGGTCCCTGATATTATGAGCGCAGCTCGATATGCCGGAGCTACTCACGTATCGGCCATCTTGCGTCACCGCGCCACGCCTTCCTATTGATTTATTTAACTTATAAGATACTTCTCTGCTCAAGTTTAATTAATAATATAAACAAATGATAATAGTCGGGTAGTTGGTAACTTGCTTCCTATATAACTGCCAAGGGGAACCTCCTCAGAAAGGGGCATCTATTGGGCACAGAGCAGGCACCTCAAGGATCTTATGAAAGGAGGTGTGGGTTTGAGTTTGGGAAGGGTGGGCTTGGGTTTTGGGAGGGGTGGGTTTGGGTGTGGAAGGGGTTAAGGCCAGAACAAAAAAATCATTGAAATGAGAGGAAAAGGGCGGGATGGGTGGGAGAGGATTGGGTTTTGGAGGTAGAGGCAGCTGCAATGGGTGATGTGAGTGTATCTGTTGTGCAGTTACATGTGGGTCAGGTGTATAATTTGTACATTTGTGTGTGTGTTTCTTGTCAAGGGTTTAGTGTTTGGGTGGGTGGGTGGGTGTGTTTGGTTTTGGTTGGTGTTGTGGGTGTAGGTGTGGTTTTGTTTGAGTGTGTATGTTAAGATAAGTGTGCTGTTGAGGTGGTTGGTCTGTTGTAGTGCTTGTGGGTGTGGTGGTGGTTGTGGTGCTTGTGAATGTGCTGGTGGGTGTGGTGCTTGTGGGTGTGCTGGTGGGGTTGCTTGTGGGTGTGATCGTGGGTGTGGTGGTGGTGGTTGTGGGTGTTGATATGCTGGTGCTTGTAGGTATGGTGGTGGCGGTGGGTGTGCGTGTGGTGGTAGTTGAAATGATAGTTGTGTGCTGGTGGTGGGTGTGGTGGTTGTGGATATGGTAGTGGGTGTGGTGTCTATGTTGCTTGGGTTTGTGCTTGTGTTTCTTGGTGTGTTTCTTTTTATGTCTGGGTGTGTTGCTTGTGCCTCTTAGAGTGGGTGCATGCAGAGGAGTGAGTGTGATTGGGACACAACTGTGAATTTGGAATTGGAATGGGGTAGGGGCCTATGTTGGGGCACAAGGCTGGGTTTGTTGGGAGGCTGCGATCAGTCCGGAGGCTAGTCCTGTAAATGATCTCTGCATGCCAGACATAGCATTATGAATGCATTCGAGGCATGCTACCATTTGTTGCATTTGGCAACTAAGGCTGTGGATGGCATTCAGGGGTGCAGTCTGGCCTACAGAGAAGCTGCATGGGAGGTCAATAGTCTCCTCACTCAGCACAGCCGGGGCAACTGGGGCAGCGGGTGAGTTGACTGCAGCCAGGGAGATTCCAGCCCTTTTAGGTGGACAGGTTTGGCCAACTGAGGAGGAGCAAGAGGGAGGGAGAAAATTGCTCTCTGGAAAGCAGACAAGGATGCAGGTGGACCAGCTGCTGCAGGGTCTGCCACCACTAGGAAAAGGTTGCTTTTGAAGGCCTCTGTGTCAATGCCCTCACCCTCACTGGGTCCATAGGTGTCGGTGGTCTCACCAGCCTAAACACAGTGGGAACTACTTCCCCACCCATGTGGGCAATGTTTCTTTCGTTTGCTCCTGATGATGCTGGAAAGACAAATACAATAGTTTTATTGTATCTGCGTAAATTGAACTGATCAAATTTCACCTGCTTCAATGCTCTCAAACTTTGGTTTGTTATTATCATTGAATCCAAAAAAGTGGTCTGCCCCTAGAATATGTTCTGCAAGTATCCACAGAATTAGGGAGAGATGCAGTGCCATTGGGGGCATCTCATAAAAAGTTACGGACTGGCCTCACACACCGCCCGGTGTCATGCTTCATCATCGGCTGTCTTCGCCCTCTAAAAACCGGGTTTGATAGAGGGCGGGCATACAACTGGAGACAGGGATGCACTTCTAAAGCTAAGTTATGGCGTGGGGGAGTGATAAGTGAATTAAAAAACATTACCTTTGTCCATATCTTATGTTTATTTATTCGGGGAGCAAATGTATGGTGATTAAAAGAAGTGATCAGTGATATGGGATGGTATTCTCCCTTCACTGTGTTATATAAGGTCGACATGTTTCTGCTCATATGTCCCCAGAGGGTACGTAGCATTCTTCAGGACCAAAGGGGAAGATACTACCTAAGGGTCCACCTTCTCACACCTAGTGTCAGAAAGGATGAACCTGCCTCTAGTGCGGGAAGGGGGCTGTGGTTAAAAATTACCCCTCTTGGTGTAGTACCCAAGAAAGTAACTCTGTGGAAAAGGAACCACAAAGAAAAAGACAACATACAAACCAAAGTGTGTGAGTATGTAGATAGTTAGCACATTGTCCCAATCAAATGGTGGCATGCCTATGGCGTGCATGGAGTGGTTTTTATGAGACACGTGACATGTACACGTGTATGCTTGCAACCAAATAAAAGAAAATTGGTAGAATACCGATCCTTACCCTATATTCTAACCTACTTGCTCCTTGGAAGGGCAGAGGTGGAAGCACCTACTTTGACTTTCTAGAAATGAGAAGTACAAAATGACACAAGAAGTGAGCAGGTCTGAATTCCAACTCAACCTATTAGCCAAAATTAGACTCATAGTCAGGCAGAACTCCATTACCTCAGTATCCCAAAGTGAGGTACACCCCCACATTAATCTTTTCCCATACACACTCTTACTGTCTTGATTTACTTCACATCCCACATCCCACATTACCGATCACTTCTTTTAATCACCATACTTTTGCTCCCCGAATAAACATAGGATATGGACAAAGGTAATGTTTTTTTAATTCACTTATCACTCCCCCACGGCCATCACTTAGCTTTAGAATTGCATCCGTGTCTCCAGGTGTATGGCCGCCCTCTATCAAACCTACTGCTAGATGCATCAACGTTCGATTTTGCGAGTCCTTAATTGCGAAGTTTAAGGATTCGCATTTAGGGACTCGCAAAATCAGATGCATGTAGGATTTGCTAAAATATTAGCAATTCCTATATATTCCTTATCTGCGACTCACAGAGTGCGATTCGCAAATAAGGAATTTTAACAAAAAAGAAATCCTTTCTGAGTATTAGTCTTTCTATAAGTGACCAACAGGCCTACACATATGACTCATTTGGTATTACTTATAGGTTTAAGCAGTTTTTCAACATTAGTACGCCACACTAGAATATCATTTTTGGTTACTCTCAAAGTTTTTTTATTTAAAATGTTTTTTTATAAAAACTTTTTTTTAAAAGAAGAACATGTATATTCACAAACTTTAGATCACACTTTAAATCATTTAAAAAGGGTGCTCTGTTACACTTATAGCTGCTATCTAACAATTCCAAGTTACGGTTTCTAGTTCAGAGTCACACCTGGTTCAAACAATATTTGTATATTCACATTAAGTAAATCAAAACAATACAATTCATTAATAATTAATAAGTCCTATTTGTCGACGCGTTTCGGTGCGTAGATTACATTTGTGGCACCTTCCTCAGGACAGACGAAATATTTAAAACCAACGTGATAGCTTCTTTCTAAAAAAGGAAAAAATAAATATAATCAATATATTTTCCTAAGGAGAGTTTTTATTCTAGTTGTGGACTAATTTACCAGTGGTTACTTTTTAATGTGTTGGGTCCCCTTACTTGAAATTTTAGGGATTTCAGTCCTTGTATTAATCTTTCTGGACTTCTTTATTCCTATTTGGCGTTACGCTTCTCATCGGTAGCACCAAAATCTTATTCTCTTATTGACTTTCTACAAAAGAAAAGCAGGGAATTATGCACCATGCTGGAGATAATGATATTGGCTCGTGCATCCATATTTCATAATTTACTTACTTATAGAGATTTTATATATCCCTTTAAAATATGGGTATCTGTCAAAGCTGGTACTGTGTTCCAGTCTGGCCCACAAGCGTTTGGTGGTGTTACTTTGCCACATACATTTAATAATGTTACTGCGCCTGTAGACAACACATTGATTGATTAAAAAATTTTTGCCTTCTTGTTTAGGTAGGTTTGGCTTGTAAGAGTAATTTTACTGATACCCACCTAGCAAATTATTACTCAATGCTGACACTCTGGCTCTTTCTTTCTTGCACCCTCTCCGGTGGTATCTGCCAACCTATATTTGGAGTGACATAGTGGTGTGTTTAAGTATCATCATCTCCATTATTTTCACCATGTTCTAATAACCCTATCTTCTATGCTTCTGGGGCAGTTGGTATGCCATACATACCTTGTTTAGTTGACGGGTTTGGCATTGGTCCAGAGTGCGCCTTGACTTTTTGTTTGGAGCGATAATCTTACTTTGGTCTGTTCTTTACCTAAAAGGTTAATAGATCATCTTAAGATGGGAACAGAGACGTGTTGATATTACGTCTATATATTACATTTCTTACTTGTTTCTACCGCCTTAACGTGGGCATCTACTGTTTACTTTTCGCCCAATATCTCGCTCTTTTCACATAAAGCCCCGTTATCCTTCGTTATTATTACTGGGAACAGGTCCCTCACCCTTCACCTGTTCTTTCAGAACATCAAGCCCCATTTGTGTTCATTATTCTCACTGGCGGTAAAAGTTCCCCACCATTCGCCTACTCTTTCATTAGGGCATGGACTATTACCGTCCTCCTGCTCAAGTCGCGCAGCCCCCGTCAGCTTTTGCATTCCCCAAACGCTTACCTTCTCATTGCCGGCACAGAGAAAATTGCTTGCGACCGCTTCCTGCTTTGGCTGCTTTCGATTGAGCTGGTTACATTGTGTCCGCCTTAAATACCCATGCGCATCCTTCATTAGTTAGCAATTGTCTCGTTAATTGAAGTCAATTGCTTAATTTCGCGGCAAAATTCGGCACCATTTTTGTAGTTTTATTATCCCTATTTGACTACCGAGCCACGAGTTCGAGTCCCCCGTATTCCCGAATCTGACCCTCATTATTTAATTAGTTTGATTTTGCAAGGGCATCATGTCCTTGCATTTACTTTATGTCTGTGCCACATACTCGCCACAGTATTGTTTTGCCAATAAATTTGCGTGTATAGTTGTCAGCGCCCATCTGTTAGCGCCATTTTAGTAGTTCATGGAAATTATTTTGAACTACAAGATCTCGGGTTCGAGACCGCTGTGGACGCCGAAACTCTCTGTGCCACATGCTGAATTCTATATTTTGGGTAATCTGGGGCCTCATCTCTGATCTTGTTTACTCTACCTAGCCCTAGCTTGAGTATATTTTTCCTTTGTTTTTTTTGAAAAAGAACGAAATTACCCGTTTTGTCCATGCATTATTTTCTAGACAGAACATTAAAGCCACACGTTCAATGCCAGTGCTTGCCTCGTTTCTCAAATGGATACCACTTCTTGCATTTTTGTGTGATTTAGCAAATACCACAGTGATGTTAAAACAATGGACATTTCATATTCACTCAGCAATACATTTAATTTGCACTGGTATAAAAGGAGTACAGAAGTACATAGTATATATTTCACTTTATACAGACTTAAGTAAAAATGTACCTGGGTGAAAAGTATACACTTAATTTGCAATAGTACAAACAGAGTGCAAGAATACATAGTATATATTTCATTTTATACAAACTTCAGTAAAAGTATACCAGGGTAGACAGTATACTGTCCTGTGGGGTCATTACCGAATCATTCTATCCCACTCCTCCCGTCCATTTAATCCATGGTAATATGACTTGAATTTGGACATGTAGAATTGTTCCCTCTGTTTGCGTTTTTTGTTTAAATCGCCCCCTCTTACTGATATCTTGATCTTTTCCAGTATAAACCACTTGATGTCATCTATACTATGATTTTGCGCTGTCCAATGATCAACTAGGGGGGCATTCTTTTTTTTTTTTTTTTTTTTTATTTCTAACTGCAGAACGATGTTCCGTGAGTCGTAGACGCATTTCGCGCCCCGTCTCACCAATGTAACATTTGTTACAAGGGCACAACACCAGGTATACTACATTGGCAGTGCGACAATTTACGTGTTCGTTCATCCAATGGGTAATGCCCTGCACTTCTAATTTGTCAGTTTTGATAATACTTTTGCAGTGCGAGCAAGAACCACACGGTAAATTGCCCCTGATGGGGTTGTTACTTACAACATCTCGTTGTCCTCCTCTTTTTGGTTCTTTAAAGGTTTGTACTAAGTGATTTCTTATGGTCTTATTTCTTCTGTATGCGTATATGGGTTTACTCATGGGTGTTAATCCTACTTTATTTAGTATGGTCCAATTTTTGTTTATCAGGTTCTTTACTTTATTACTAAAGCCATTATAGTCATTTACCATAACGATCTGATCATTACAATTTTTAGGTTTGGACGATGCCTCGAATAAACTGTCACGATTGTAATACTTAGCACGCTTATATGCCTGTTTTATTAAGCGATTTGGGTATCCTCTTTGGGCGAGCTTTGTTTTTAAGATGGCTGCATGTTTTTCATAACTCGCTCTGTCACTGCAATTCCTCCTTATTCTTAGGAATTGACTAAAAGGTATCCCATCTTTTTGGCACCTCGGGTGATAGCTTTTGTGGTGAAGAAGCGTGTTTCGGTCAGTTGGCTTAACAAATAAGTCCACATTAAGGACCCCTTCTTTTTCGTGAATCTTGATATCCAAGAAATCTACTGACACTTGGCTTTTGTTGGAGGTAAACTTCAGGTTTGGATCCCCACAGTTTATCCAGTCTAGGAAGGTGTCTAGCTCGTTTTCCTCCCCCTCCCAAATGAAAAAAATGTCATCTATGAAACGTGACCAGCACTTCACGTTTTCAAAAAAAGGACACATCTCATTGTAAATGTGCTTTGTCTCGAAATTACCGACATACAGGCATGCCAGGCTGGGAGCACATGTGGCTCCCATACTGGTGCCCTTGATCTGACAATGGTAATCCTGTTTAAACAAAAAGATGTTATTTTTTAGGATTATCTCTATACATTCTATAATGAAAGTGTCATGCGTGGTTAAATCGCCATTCTCATTACCTAAAATATCCCTCATCATTTTTACAGTATCTTCTTGCGGGATATTTGTATATAGCGCTTCGATATCGAGGCACACCAACCATTGGGTATCCTTATTAAATTCTCTCCCTTCAATTTTTGAGATCATATGGGTGGTGTCCTTGATATACGAGGGCAAATTCGTAACCAGGGGCTGAATAAAGTGATCCACATATTTGCTGAGGGGCTCAGTTAAGGAATCGATCCCTGACACTATAGGGCGCATTGGAGGATCCTCCAAACTTTTGTGCACCTTTGGCAGCCCATATAGTGCTGGGACCTTAGGATTCTCATTTATTAAAAACCTATACTCCTCCTCACATATGAGATTGTCCTCTTTGGCAAAGTTAACAACATCGCGAACCTTCTTCTTTAAGTTGTCCCATTCTCTCACGCTGCTGGGTCTATAGTGTAACTCATTATTTAAAAGTTTCATCATTCTATTCTCATAGTCTGTGGTGGTTAAAACCACTATACTCCCTCCCTTGTCTCCTGGTTTTATCGTGATTTCCTCACAAGATGACAAGGACTTTAATGCCATCCTTTCTTCTTTTGATAGGTTGTTTTCTGTCCAAGCCTGTGTGTCTAATAATTTTTCTAGGCCACTGGTTACTGCTTTTTCAAAAGTATCTACCTCTGATCCGACCATCCCAATATTGGGTGTCCATGTAGATGGAGGTTTTAGGCCAGATTTATTTGTGACTTCTCTACCATCTTTTCCCATGAAAAACTTCTTAATTCTAATCTTTCTAAAAAGGTCCCTTACATCCCTTTCAATATTAAATCTGCAGCCTGTTGTGCTGGGAGCAAAACCAAGACCCTTTTCAAGGACACTGGTTTCATGTTTGCTAAGTATTTTGTTCGAAAGATTGATTAATGGGGCTTTAAGGGCTATTCCCTCTGCTATCTGTCTACACTCTGGGGGTGTGGGATTTCCTCTTATTGATCCCATTCCTTCTGGCTGCGGGTCCGCATATATGGTCTCCGTGTCATTCCTCCTGCCTGTTGGTTGCCCTGACGTCCCCTCCCCCGGGCTCTGAAACCTCGCTGTTGTCTCCTCTGTGTTTGTCCTAAAAAAACTGGTTGGTATTCTCTGATTGTCTGGCCTCCCTGTCTCTCATCAGATCTATTTCTCTGATCCTGATGATTATCCCCTTCTGACTCGGAGCTATTGTAAGAGGTATCAGAGAATGTTACATTCTTTTTGTGATACCTATTTCGATTGTAGTTGAAGTGTTTGCCATTGTATTCTGTTGGAGCTGGTTGCTCATAATAGTCTTTTTGGATATAGGGGTACACAGTTTCTATTTTGTAATTGGCTATATCTTTCCGCAATTTGTTTTTTTTTTTATTTATCATGTACTCCTGGTATCCGCTAATATCATCCTTGATCTCATCTAGTTTTTTCTTCGCATCGTCCAGCGCTGTGCTGTCATTCAGCTGTTTCTCTAGGGTCTCAATTTCTTCCCTCTCTATTATGATAATGGCTTGTGCGGTCTCTATTATAAGCAACATCCAGTCGCGACTGCATCTATTCGCGATTAATGTCCAACTTTCCTTGAACTTCTCATTATTGACAAATAGACCTGGTTCGTTTCTGATTTGAAGACCAACCGGTATGATTCCCTTCCTACAATACTGAATTATAAACTCGGAATGTAATTCCATTCTTATCATCTTTTTCTTTAAATTCCAAAGTTTATTCCACCTCTCATCGTCATTTTTCGTGAGTGTCATGGAGTTTATGGTCTTTGAAGAGTCACCAATCAGTTGTTTGAATTGGTCTTCAGAGAAACCAAACGTACGTAAGGTATCCATTTTTTTTATATATTTATAAAATTCTTTCAGCACCCACTCTCCAGCTCAACGAGCTGTAGAACAATCTCAAAAGGTAGAGAGTTTCCCAGGGACCAGAAAGGACTGGGTATCAACAGTTTTAACAAAAAAGAAATCCTTTCTGTGTATTAGTCTAGGGAGCTGGAGAGTGGGTGCTGAAAGAATTTTATAAATATATAAAAAAAAATGGATACCTTACGTACGTTTGGTTTCTCTGAAGACCAATTCAAACAACTGATTGGTGACTCTTCAAAGACCATAAACTCCATGACACTCACGAAAAATGACGATGAGAGGTGGAATAAACTTTGGAATTTAAAGAAAAAGATGATAAGAACGGAATTACATTCCGAGTTTATAATTCAGTATTGTAGGAAGGGAATCATACCGGTTGGTCTTCAAATCAGAAACGAACCAGGTCTATTTGTCAATAATGAGAAGTTCAAGGAAAGTTGGACATTAATCGCGAATAGATGCAGTCGCGACTGGATGTTGCTTATAATAGAGACCGCACAAGCCATTATCATAATAGAGAGGGAAGAAATTGAGACCCTAGAGAAACAGCTGAATGACAGCACAGCGCTGGACGATGCGAAGAAAAAACTAGATGAGATCAAGGATGATATTAGCGGATACCAGGAGTACATGATAAATAAAAAAAAAAAAAAATTGCGGAAAGATATAGCCAATTACAAAATAGAAACTGTGTACCCCTATATCCAAAAAGACTATTATGAGCAACCAGCTCCAACAGAATACAATGGCAAACACTTCAACTACAATCGAAATAGGTATCACAAAAAGAATGTAACATTCTCTGATACCTCTTACAATAGCTCCGAGTCAGAAGGGGATAATCATCAGGATCAGAGAAATAGATCTGATGAGAGACAGGGAGGCCAGACAATCAGAGAATACCAACCAGTTTTTTTAGGACAAACACAGAGGAGACAACAGCGAGGTTTCAGAGCCCGGGGGAGGGGACGTCAGGGCAACCAACAGGCAGGAGGAATGACACGGAGACCATATATGCGGACCCGCAGC
The DNA here is from genome assembly GCF_964261635.1 of Lissotriton helveticus. NCBI lineage: Eukaryota > Metazoa > Chordata > Amphibia > Caudata > Salamandridae > Lissotriton > Lissotriton helveticus. The sequence goes on along the minus strand of NC_136062.1, from coordinate 95,084,293 downwards.
CAGAAGGAATGGGATCAATAAGAGGAAATCCCACACCCCCAGAGTGTAGACAGATAGCAGAGGGAATAGCCCTTAAAGCCCCATTAATCAATCTTTCGAACAAAATACTTAGCAAACATGAAACCAGTGTCCTTGAAAAGGGTCTTGGTTTTGCTCCCAGCACAACAGGCTGCAGATTTAATATTGAAAGGGATGTAAGGGACCTTTTTAGAAAGATTAGAATTAAGAAGTTTTTCATGGGAAAAGATGGTAGAGAAGTCACAAATAAATCTGGCCTAAAACCTCCATCTACATGGACACCCAATATTGGGATGGTCGGATCAGAGGTAGATACTTTTGAAAAAGCAGTAACCAGTGGCCTAGAAAAATTATTAGACACACAGGCTTGGACAGAAAACAACCTATCAAAAGAAGAAAGGATGGCATTAAAGTCCTTGTCATCTTGTGAGGAAATCACGATAAAACCAGGAGACAAGGGAGGGAGTATAGTGGTTTTAACCACCACAGACTATGAGAATAGAATGATGAAACTTTTAAATAATGAGTTACACTATAGACCCAGCAGCGTGAGAGAATGGGACAACTTAAAGAAGAAGGTTCGCGATGTTGTTAACTTTGCCAAAGAGGACAATCTCATATGTGAGGAGGAGTATAGGTTTTTAATAAATGAGAATCCTAAGGTCCCAGCACTATATGGGCTGCCAAAGGTGCACAAAAGTTTGGAGGATCCTCCAATGCGCCCTATAGTGTCAGGGATCGATTCCTTAACTGAGCCCCTCAGCAAATATGTGGATCACTTTATTCAGCCCCTGGTTACGAATTTGCCCTCGTATATCAAGGACACCACCCATATGATCTCAAAAATTGAAGGGAGAGAATTTAATAAGGATACCCAATGGTTGGTGTGCCTCGATATCGAAGCGCTATATACAAATATCCCGCAAGAAGATACTGTAAAAATGATGAGGGATATTTTAGGTAATGAGAATGGCGATTTAACCACGCATGACACTTTCATTATAGAATGTATAGAGATAATCCTAAAAAATAACATCTTTTTGTTTAAACAGGATTACCATTGTCAGATCAAGGGCACCAGTATGGGAGCCACATGTGCTCCCAGCCTGGCATGCCTGTATGTCGGTAATTTCGAGACAAAGCACATTTACAATGAGATGTGTCCTTTTTTTGAAAACGTGAAGTGCTGGTCACGTTTCATAGATGACATTTTTTTCATTTGGGAGGGGGAGGAAAACGAGCTAGACACCTTCCTAGACTGGATAAACTGTGGGGATCCAAACCTGAAGTTTACCTCCAACAAAAGCCAAGTGTCAGTAGATTTCTTGGATATCAAGATTCACGAAAAAGAAGGGGTCCTTAATGTGGACTTATTTGTTAAGCCAACTGACCGAAACACGCTTCTTCACCACAAAAGCTATCACCCGAGGTGCCAAAAAGATGGGATACCTTTTAGTCAATTCCTAAGAATAAGGAGGAATTGCAGTGACAGAGCGAGTTATGAAAAACATGCAGCCATCTTAAAAACAAAGCTCGCCCAAAGAGGATACCCAAATCGCTTAATAAAACAGGCATATAAGCGTGCTAAGTATTACAATCGTGACAGTTTATTCGAGGCATCGTCCAAACCTAAAAATTGTAATGATCAGATCGTTATGGTAAATGACTATAATGGCTTTAGTAATAAAGTAAAGAACCTGATAAACAAAAATTGGACCATACTAAATAAAGTAGGATTAACACCCATGAGTAAACCCATATACGCATACAGAAGAAATAAGACCATAAGAAATCACTTAGTACAAACCTTTAAAGAACCAAAAAGAGGAGGACAACGAGATGTTGTAAGTAACAACCCCATCAGGGGCAATTTACCGTGTGGTTCTTGCTCGCACTGCAAAAGTATTATCAAAACTGACAAATTAGAAGTGCAGGGCATTACCCATTGGATGAACGAACACGTAAATTGTCGCACTGCCAATGTAGTATACCTGGTGTTGTGCCCTTGTAACAAATGTTACATTGGTGAGACGGGGCGCGAAATGCGTCTACGACTCACGGAACATCGTTCTGCAGTTAGAAATAAAAAAAAGAATGCCCCCCTAGTTGATCATTGGACAGCGCAAAATCATAGTATAGATGACATCAAGTGGTTTATACTGGAAAAGATCAAGATATCAGTAAGAGGGGGCGATTTAAACAAAAAACGCAAACAGAGGGAACAATTCTACATGTCCAAATTCAAGTCATATTACCATGGATTAAATGGACGGGAGGAGTGGGATAGAATGATTCGGTAATGACCCCACAGGACAGTATACTGTCTACCCTGGTATACTTTTACTGAAGTTTGTATAAAATGAAATATATACTATGTATTCTTGCACTCTGTTTGTACTATTGCAAATTAAGTGTATACTTTTCACCCAGGTACATTTTTACTTAAGTCTGTATAAAGTGAAATATATACTATGTACTTCTGTACTCCTTTGATACCAGTGCAAATTAAATGTATTGCTGAGTGAATATGAAATGTCCATTGTTTTAACATCACTGTGGTATTTGCTAAATCACACAAAAATGCAAGAAGTGGTATCCATTTGAGAAACGAGGCAAGCACTGGCATTGAACGTGTGGCTTTAATGTTCTGTCTAGAAAATAATGCATGGACAAAACGGGTAATTTCGTTCTTTTTCAAAAAAAACAAAGGAAAAATATACTCAAGCTAGGGCTAGGTAGAGTAAACAAGATCAGAGATGAGGCCCCAGATTACCCAAAATATAGAATTCAGCATGTGGCACAGAGAGTTTCGGCGTCCACAGCGGTCTCGAACCCGAGATCTTGTAGTTCAAAATAATTTCCATGAACTACTAAAATGGCGCTAACAGATGGGCGCTGACAACTATACACGCAAATTTATTGGCAAAACAATACTGTGGCGAGTATGTGGCACAGACATAAAGTAAATGCAAGGACATGATGCCCTTGCAAAATCAAACTAATTAAATAATGAGGGTCAGATTCGGGAATACGGGGGACTCGAACTCGTGGCTCGGTAGTCAAATAGGGATAATAAAACTACAAAAATGGTGCCGAATTTTGCCGCGAAATTAAGCAATTGACTTCAATTAACGAGACAATTGCTAACTAATGAAGGATGCGCATGGGTATTTAAGGCGGACACAATGTAACCAGCTCAATCGAAAGCAGCCAAAGCAGGAAGCGGTCGCAAGCAATTTTCTCTGTGCCGGCAATGAGAAGGTAAGCGTTCGGGGAATGCAAAAGCTGACGGGGGCTGCGCGACTTGAGCAGGAGGACGGTAATAGTCCATGCCCTAATGAAAGAGTAGGCGAATGGTGGGGAACTTTTACCGCCAGTGAGAATAATGAACACAAATGGGGCTTGATGTTCTGAAAGAACAGGCGAAGGGTGAGGGACCTGTTCCCAGTAATAATAACGAAGGATAACGGGGCTTTATGTGAAAAGAGCGAGATATTGGGCGAAAAGTAAACAGTAGATGCCCACGTTAAGGCGGTAGAAACAAGTAAGAAATGTAATATATAGACATAATATCAACACGTCTCTGTTCCCATCTTAAGATGATCTATTAACCTTTTAGGTAAAGAACAGACCAAAGTAAGATTATCGCTCCAAACAAAAAGTCAAGGCGCACTCTGGACCAATGCCAAACCCGTCAACTAAACAAGGTATGTATGGCATACCAACTGCCCCAGAAGCATAGAAGATAGGGTTATTAGAACATGGTGAAAATAATGGAGATGATGATACTTAAACACACCACTATGTCACTCCAAATATAGGTTGGCAGATACCACCGGAGAGGGTGCAAGAAAGAAAGAGCCAGAGTGTCAGCATTGAGTAATAATTTGCTAGGTGGGTATCAGTAAAATTACTCTTACAAGCCAAACCTACCTAAACAAGAAGGCAAAAATGTTTTAATCAATCAATGTGTTGTCTACAGGCGCAGTAACATTATTAAATGTATGTGGCAAAGTAACACCACCAAACGCTTGTGGGCCAGACTGGAACACAGTACCAGCTTTGACAGATACCCATATTTTAAAGGGATATATAAAATCTCTATAAGTAAGTAAATTATGAAATATGGATGCACGAGCCAATATCATTATCTCCAGCATGGTGCATAATTCCCTGCTTTTCTTTTGTAGAAAGTCAATAAGAGAATAAGATTTTGGTGCTACCGATGAGAAGCGTAACGCCAAATAGGAATAAAGAAGTCCAGAAAGATTAATACAAGGACTGAAATCCCTAAAATTTCAAGTAAGGGGACCCAACACATTAAAAAGTAACCACTGGTAAATTAGTCCACAACTAGAATAAAAACTCTCCTTAGGAAAATATATTGATTATATTTATTTTTTCCTTTTTTAGAAAGAAGCTATCACGTTGGTTTTAAATATTTCGTCTGTCCTGAGGAAGGTGCCACAAATGTAATCTACGCACCGAAACGCGTCGACAAATAGGACTTATTAATTATTAATGAATTGTATTGTTTTGATTTACTTAATGTGAATATACAAATATTGTTTGAACCAGGTGTGACTCTGAACTAGAAACCGTAACTTGGAATTGTTAGATAGCAGCTATAAGTGTAACAGAGCACCCTTTTTAAATGATTTAAAGTGTGATCTAAAGTTTGTGAATATACATGTTCTTCTTTTAAAAAAAAGTTTTTATAAAAAAACATTTTAAATAAAAAAACTTTGAGAGTAACCAAAAATGATATTCTAGTGTGGCGTACTAATGTTGAAAAACTGCTTAAACCTATAAGTAATACCAAATGAGTCATATGTGTAGGCCTGTTGGTCACTTATAGAAAGACTAATACACAGAAAGGATTTCTTTTTTGTTAAAACTGTTGATACCCAGTCCTTTCTGGTCCCTGGGAAACTCTCTACCTTTTGAGATCGCAAATAAGGAATGACATCTCATTGATTCCTATGGGCCAAGAGGCCCATAGGAATGAATGGGGAGGAATTCTCAATTTGCGATTAGCAATTAGGTAATCGCAATTTGAGAATGCGATTTCAAGGGTGACGGGTGTCCAAAGGACACCCTGTTGCACCCCTTAAATTGACCTGGACACTGGTATTGCGCACACCCATGTCCCAAGGACTTGTGTGTGTGTAACATACAACTTTAAAAGATGCACTTTAGTGCATTGTTCACAGTTTTCGCTATTTAACATGAAGTTTGATTTCACGGTAAATAGCGACCCCTATCAGCGAAATCGCTAGCTATTTTACAGTCATGCATTGCATTTAAGGAATCTCAATTTGAGATTCCTTAAATGCATTTAAGGAATCTCAATCTGAGATTCCTTTAATGCAATCGCAAATAGCGATTTATGCATTTGGGATGATGCATCCCAAATGCATAAATACCGGTCGCAGAGGGGCAGATTCTGAGAATCTGCACCTTTGCGGACGGTATTTCGCTTGATGCATCTAGCTGCAAGTTTTTAGAGGGTGAGGACAGCTCAGCCGATGATGAAGCATGAATGAATGAATGACTATACATTTGTATAGCGCATGACTAACCGGAGGCATCCCAGCGCTTTAAAGACCCATTCATTCCGGTGATTTAGGAAAACAGAAAGGTTTTAAGCAGCTTCCTAAACCTAAGATGGTTCGCTTCCAAGCAAATGGTGTCGGGAAGCTTGTTCCAGAGCTTTGCTGCCTGTAGGGAAAAACGCCTGCCGCCCATCCTCTGTTGAACTGGCAACCAATGAAGTTGGCGCAGCGCTGGTTTGGCCGAGGTCCTTCGAGGGATGTCTAATAACATCCGGGCTGCACAATTTTGTACGGTCTGTAAGATCTTGACTGTCCCCTGTGGGGCCCCTAGGTAAACCACATTGGAGTAGTCAAGGCGTGATAGGATCAGGGCCTGTACTAAAATCTGCCTCCTCTCGAACGGGAGGAGCCTAAGGATTTTCCTGAGTAATCTAATCAAGGTGTAGCAGGTAGCTGCTATCTTCCGGGCTTGCACCAAGAAATTCAGAGCTGGATCCAACCAGACTCCCAAACTCTTAATCAGTTCTTTTGGAGGAGGAGGTTGGCCGAGGCTACCCGGCCACCATACCTCCACCGAGGAGGGAGCATTGTGTCCCAGCATCATGACCTCCGTTTTTGCTCCATTGAGTTTTAGGAAGGATTCATCCATCCACTCACAGACTCTGCTAAGACAAGAGGAGAGGTTGTCGTAGATTGCGTCCTGCCCTGAGAGGGTGATGACTAGCTGGGTTTCATCAGCGTAGGTAACCAGTTGCACCCCCCAAGGAAGCACCACCTCAGCCAAAGGCCTCATATAGATGTTAAATAAGGTGGGGCTGAGGGATGAGCCCTGGGGAACGCCACACTGGAGATACATCTGAGGGGAGGCCACATCATCCTCAAACACAGCAAAAGTCCTATTGGAGAGGAAGGAGTGCAGCCACCTTAATGCGGTCCCAGTGACTCCTATATTGCTCAATATTTGAATCAGGATGGAATGATTGACTGTATCAAAGGCCGCGCTGAGGTCTAAAAGCAGTATGGCTGCATAGCTTCCCATGTCCACAATCTTTCTGGTTTCCTCCACCACAGCAATGAGGGCGGTTTCAGTGCCCTGTTTGCACCTGAACCCAGTTTGTGTAGGATGTAGGGAGTTATTATTTTCATTGAAGGTGGCTAACAGGGAGTTCACATGTTTTTCGGCAAGCTTACTAATAGTAGGCAACAGGGAGATAGGGCGATAATTTGCCCAATATTCTGGGTTAAGGTTAGGTTTTTTTAACAGTGCCTTTACTCTCGCTTGTTTCCACGAGGATGGCACTAATCCGGCTGCCAGTGAGGAATTGATCACCTCCTGAATAACTGGGGCCACCGTATCTGAGACCATGTTAAGAATGGTGGGCGGCGCAGCGTCAGCCGGGGATCCTGATTTCAGGTTACCTAAGAAGGACTGAACCCTCGGGCAGTCGAGCGGCGTGAATTCCTCGAGCCTGATAACATCACAGGGCGGAGGAAAGAATGGCCCTGTTGTAATCTGCTGGAATGATGAATATATATTTGCCACTTTTGAGGCAAAGAAGTTTGCTAGTTCCGTACAGCGGGACTGGGCAAGAAGAGGATAGCTAGTAGAACAGAGGGGAGTGACTAGGGATTTAAACATTTTAAAAATGTCCCTAGGGGAGCTGGAGGCTGAGGTAATCTTATCCTGGAAATAGATGGACTGAGTGGTTTTAATTTCATGCGTATATCTACGCAGTGCCATTCAATAGCTATCTTTACTAGCTCCTGAATATTCTTTCCTCCATTTCCTCTCCTTCTGTCTACATATCAGTTTAAGGGCTTTGAGTTCAGGGGTGTACCAAGCTTTTTTATTCACCCCACTGCGATGGGAGAGTACAGTTTTTGGGTGTGTGAGGTCCAATGATGACTCCAGCCATTGATTGTAGCGTGCATTGGCTTCTAGGGGATCATTACTAATCTTGGGAATGGTTTCCTTAAGGTTCGAGGTCGATTTCTCTGTTGATAGTTTGGACCAAATTCGGCTCACTTTCTTATTATATTTGCAGGTCCTATCTGTTCCTGGGGGGTCAAAGCGAAGAACAGAAGAGAATGGTCAGACCAGGGGACTCTCATAGAATTAACAAAATTCAGTGTGTCCAGGTAGGTGTAGCAGTGGTCAAGCATGTGACCTGCTTTATGTGTGGGCCTTTAATAATTTGCTTAAGGTGGAGCACCTCCAATCCGGTCATCAGATTTTGACATTCCGGGGTATCTGGTTCATCTAAATGAATATTGAAGTCCAGTTTAGGAGTTGCTCCCTACTGTAACTTAGCTCAGGCCTTTCTTGCACTCTAGGTGCAGGGGGACTGGCCCCTGGGCCCGACCTGGCCCGGACGGGCCCAGGCGGGTTTACCTTAGGCGCTCCTTTGGCGCGTTGAAGGTGCGTCCACTGAGCGCGTCCACTGTGTGGAGTCATACCCGTCTATTTAAATACTGGCGCCGAGTGCCTTGCGCCTCAGCAACTAGACTGCACCCTATCCTGGGAAAACCTCCCCAAGATGGCCGCGCTCCTTCAGCTGTGCCTCCTAAGATTGAGGCCCGACTCAGCGCCTACTCGGCTGAGTCACGTGAGTGAAGATGAGTTTAAAAATGCCCCAATGCAAAAATAACAATTCAAAAACATTTTTAGAGGAGTTTTTTAAAAACAGTGCTCAGAAATACAGAATTCACATACAATGCGCGCAGTCTCCCGGCTTTCCGCCTCAGGAGAATGAACGGGTCTCGCGAATGCCTTGGAGTCCCTGTTTAAATACTGGCGCCGAGTGCCTTGCGCCTCAGCAACTAGACTGCCCCTATCCTGGGAAAACCTCCCCAAGATGGCCGCGCTCCTTCAGCTTCGCCTCCTAAGATCGAGGCCCGACTCAGCGCCTACTCGGCTAAGTCGCGTGAGTGAAGATGAGTTTAAAAATGCCCCAATGCAAAAATAACAATTCAAATACATTTTTAAAGGAGTTTTTTAAAAACAGTGTTCAGAAATACAGAATTCACATACAATGTAAATGTAAAAATGTAAATGTCATGGTACTTATAGAGCGCACTGTCACCAGACGGTCACCTTGCGGTGTCGCCTATGCGGTTTCCTGGCGCTGATTCTCATACCGCTGTGGAACCCCTCCTGGCTTTCCCTGTGAAGTGTCCACTCCTGGGCACCTCCAGGGTGAAGCCAGGCATCCTTAGCGCTGTTGGGGCCAGTGTGGAGGCTAAGCAAGCTATTGCCCAGAGTTGCAGCGTGGGGCCCATGATTAGAATAGGCGCCGAGGCGAGAATTAACAGGTCCGAGGAAATTGAGCCCGAGACCCCGCCGAGGCGGGAATCGAACCCTGGTCCCTGGCCAGAACTCTGCATCAGGGTCTGCCGCTCTAACCATTGAGCCACACTCCTCCACAATGCGCGCAGTCTCCCGGCTTTCCGCCTCAGGAGAATGAACGGGTCACACCGGGCGGTGTGTAAAGCCAGTCCTTAACTTTTTATGAGATTCCCCCACTGGCACCGCATTTCTCCCTATCTCTGTAGATACTTGCAGGAACACATTCTAAGGGCAGCCCACTTTTGCGGATTCATAATAGAGTGGAGTCTGGCTTGCCCCTTGGCCCCGTGCCTCTAGTTCCCACCCTTGGCAAGCGATGAGGTTAGTGTGTGTGGATCATTGTTACTATCATTACCTCTTCCATGTAGGGAACAACTTGAGAAACCATTTAGTCACAGTTCAATAATTCCGCATTATATTTCCTACATCATTTATGATCTTGTCTCTTATGCAATATTATTCCCTCCAGGAATGTCTCAACACCTCTGTATGGTTGGGCTTTATTATTTAGAATAGTGAACTTATGTTACCAAAAATGATATAAACGACAAATACCATTGTACAGTGTGTGTGCAAGGCCAAATAATCTGATTATTTTCATTCACAAAAAGAAAAATATGAATCAATGTGTGTCAAGGAATACTGCAATGTTGTACCAATATTTGTATAAACTGAAAGTCTGTTTCATGTTTTTGGGCATTTTTGGTAGCACTTACTTCAAGTAAATAACGTATATTTCAAATGTAATAACTATTATAAAGATTCAGTACTTAAGTAGTTTATCAATGTATTACACACAATATGTATATCTATGCAGTAGAAGAAACTAAACATATTTTGTAGTGGATTGACAAATGACTTCTACAGCATAAGTACATACATAGGTGTCAATACATTTCCAATCCACCTTAGTATAAAGCAAAAACATGTTCACATTTGATTCCTGAATACATAAAGATATTTCAAGTTTATTTTACATTGTGAAATTGTTTTAAAAACATGCTGGCTTTCACTTTAGGCAAGCATTGGTACAACATCACAGTAACTATTACATACACTGATTCATATATTAATTTTACATCAAAGATTCAAATGCAATTCACAATTTACAACAGATTACGCCTTGATTCATTTCTACATTTTCTCAAATAAGTCATGACTGGACCTGACGTTGAGTTTTCTACATGGGCTACTCCAACATATATGTTATGGAACATTCCATCTGCAAACGTCCCCTTAAGAATCCCATTTATCTCCATCATTGATGTATCATCTGGACATAACAAACGACATTGAAAAATGGATTTGGGTATGTGCTACTCTGTCACCAATGAGGTTGGACCAACCTCTTTAGAATCGGTGGCAATACACCTTCTTATCCCACAACTGAAATCAGGAGTAGGAGGAATAGACCTTCCAGTGATCAATGCCTATATCCATCCAAAAAGGAAAGCAAAGGCAGTGAAAGAATTATGCAATTGCATGGAGGAGTGTATTAGGGAAAGACCTACAACAGATCTTATGCTCACCGGGGACTTTAATTCAAATCTCATGGGGATCTCGTCAGATGACGAGATTTTAACTCAAAATTCAGCTTGGAATATACCATCACAAGGGAAGCCACAAGTTTCCAAACAAACCAAATTAGGTAAGCAGATATTAGAGGACCTCGAATTTTTCAACATCAGATCATTAAATGGAAGATTTGCTGGAGATAATCCTCCAGCCTCTACATTTCACTTAACAAGAATCAACGCTATATTGGATGACACTCTTATCTCACTGCCTTTATTTCAACATATGATTTCATTTCAGATAGGTGAGAAAGCTGATAGCGATAACTGTCCCCACAAAATTGTCCTTAAAATTAGCAAGCCTACATTTGAGTCATACTTGGTGCCCAAAGAATCAGTTTATACTATCATCTACAAAAGGATTAAGTATTCAGGAGCAACGGACGAAATCATACAGGAAAAGGCAAAGCAGCATTTCAATGCTATAACCGGATCTAATGAAGTTGGGAAATGGGAACACTTTACAACATCTTTGGCAGCTTACGCTAAAATATCCAAGCCTCAAGTCCAATCAGACCACAGTAACAAGATACACTTTACACAAGAGCATAAAGAGAAGCTCAGGTGTATAAAAAAAAACAATTTATCATACAATGATACAACTCCTGTATAATCCTCTGATTGTAGTGAAACATGATCTCTTATGGAGACGAAAGGCAACGCTGAAAAAAACAAAATGGGAAGCCAACAGATCAGCGGAGGACAATATGTGGGAAAAACTAGAGGCTGACACCAAACGGAACGATGGAGCAAGTTTTTGGAAAACTATAAACCACTTTATAAGACCTATGCATGACGGAGTTTCCTCTAATATTACTGGAGAAGTATGGGCAAGACACCTTAGGAATAATTTCAAATTAGGACATGGATTTCAAACTGGAGACACAAACTGGCAATGTAATAAGAAGCTCTGTTAAAAATAAAGTACAGTCATTCCAGTGGGGTGCCAGCAACCCAGAAGGTCAAACTTTAACCACAACTGACGGATTCTCATATACACGAAACATCATTAAGCGCCAAATTAAAAAAGGAAGAAGAGAGGGGGCGCCAGGCCCGAACGGAATTCCGCCCATCTTCTACAAACAAGATGAGAATCAATGGGCAGCAGCGCTTGAGCCTTTAACAGATTGCCCAGCTCCTGGAAGGGCTCAATTATCTCTCCAATTTTTATGTCTGGGGACAAGTCTCTGCCACAAAATTATCGATTAGTGGCCCTAATGGACAACGATGCCAAGTACTTTGCAGGTACACTTTTGGAGGAGCTGCAGGCCTGGGCTACAGAGAAATCCCTAATTCCGGTTAATCAGACTGGCTTTGCTAAATCAGTTGGGACCATAACTAATATCCTAACTATTGGTATGTTAATAGATAAGGCGGAATCAACCAAAATTCCCATTCATTTCTGTTTTATCAACTATAAAGCTGCCTTTGACCGCATAAATCGAAACATTTTATGGTCCAAAATGAATAGTTGGGGGATACCAAGGTCTCTGTTAGACTTGCTGATCAACCTTCACACGGAGACATGGGTCCAGATAAAATTGGGTGACGGATAATTTTTATCAAGACGCATACCAACCAAAAAAGGCCTCAAACAGGGTTGTGTTTTAGCCCCTCATTATTCAATCTGTTTCTAGGCAACCTTATCCCGATCCTAAATAGCTGTAACTCTCATGCCCCCAAGTTAGGAGGGCTATTATTACCGTGTCTTCTCTATGCGGACGACATAGTACTAATCAGCCATATAAAAGTAGGGCTACAACACCTTGTTAATGCTACACAGTGCTACTCTGAAGCAAACAAACTGACCATAAACCTGGAAAAAACACAGTCAATGACAATCAGCAAGAATAGGAAAAAATCGTCTACCTGGTTTTGGAACAATGCTCGTATTGAGGATACACCAGTATATAAATATTTAGGAGTAAAAATAGATAATACTGGTAAGTTTGCAGTACAGAAGACCAGCATCAGAGGCAAAAGCCTTGCCTTAGCAGTCTCTTTAAAAGCGCTAAACAGCAAACTTACTGGCCCATCTCTCCTACCACTGGTACAAGTAATACGAGCGAAACTACTGCCAACAATTACGTACGGGAGCGAAGTACAGAGAGGAAGAGATGCAAAGACTCTGGATAGGACAGTCATAGCTGCATACAGAATTATTTTTAACTTGCCCAAACAAACTTCACTGGCTCAAATCAGACTTGATTTTGGCGTCCAGAAGCAGCTCCTGGCAAGACAGGGGGTGGACATAACTACCTGGGACAAAGTGGGAAAATTTAAACAAGGAACTCTAAATGATTATTTATGGATGGAGTTAGAGCAACACTCAGCCTCACTAGTAGCCAAGTATCTCAAAAGCAGGTTGGCGAATATTGGCTTAAATCAGCTTTGGGATACCACCACTAACCATAGAACACTAAAAAAATTGGTTAGGAAAACAATCAAATATCTTTCGTGGGTTGAAGACAAGGCATCCCTCATGAAAAGGTCAGATGGTTGGATGACCCTAAACCCGTATCCCACACAAGCACCACAGAGCTACCTTGAATTGGGCTATTCCAAATCTGTTAAAATGAAGTTTCTAAAGTACAGGTTGGGCCTGCTACCCTGTATCCGGCATTTTCCACATTGGCTAAGGGATAAGTCGGGCTCCCTTTGTCGGTTATGTGGTACTGCGCCAGAGGATATGCTGCATTTGGTATGCTCCTGTGATAACCTGTTGGAAGAACGAAAACAACTGCTCAAATTCCTTTTTAATCAGTGTGGGATACGCAAATGAAGACAAGCAGTTCTTGCCTGCTTTGCACCCCTTGATCTACAGCTGAACTGTAGTTTTGTGAAGTTTATGAAGGTGTGGAAAGGAAAATGCCAAGACTTGACTCTTAATTGCCATTTAGATAGTAGTACACCAGAAAACTGCACTTTGATTTATGATATACTGGGATTACAAAACTGTATCTATATTCACTTAAGGTCACTAAAAAAGTATATATTTTTATGATTTTTTTTTTAAGTTTGTAAAACCTCGATTAACATTTACTGTTTTATCAATGCATGCAGATTTATTTTTAAAATGTATGTTTGTACTGAAATTGTTTTAATTAACTGTGCAAAAAAAATGGCTTACTTACTTACTGACTTACTTACTGTCACCAATGTGTAAGCATTCCTGTCTATGTTTTTCCACAAATTAAATGCCTATCACAATTATTTTCCAGAAACAGACTCGCTTACATCCACATTTGTGAAGAAGTAGGACATCATGCAAATCTGTCACTTTTAACATGAGTGAAATAGTATTTTAGAATCAAAAAACATTTGGTATATGTTTTAAATCAAGAATGTAGCAATGTATCTGATGTTACTAGTCATTGTGGCTCACATGATCACTCTTGTTTGCTTTATTTTATTAAAATTTTACAAAGCGCTTGAATGCCCAGAGCTTCTTGGCGCTGCTTTTGGCACAGATAGGTCATACATGTACAATGACTAGTTGTTAAAGAGCAAAGTTTTTAGTGACTTCCTGAACGAGAGGCGATTTGGACGGTCTCTGAGTTTGATGGGAAGGGAGTTCGCTGTTCCTTCTATGAAACTTGGTCCACCCCACTGAGCTCTGTAAGGAATTTGGCACTGGATGATCTTAAGTGTCTTGATGGAAGGTCCCAAATGAATCTCTTTTTCAAAAACTCTGGACAAATGTTGTGCAGTGCTTCAAAAGCTATACATAGAGATTTAAATTGGATCCTTTTGTGAGTTGGGAGCCAGTGTAATTTATTCAATTCTTAGAAGACCAATTTGTATTTTGGAATGCCTAAGAGCATTTTTACGGCCACATTCTAAAGAATCAGAAGTTTCATTATTGTTTTTTTTATATTAAGGAATAAGGCATTCCCACAGTCCAGTCTGGACAGGGCCAGTGCAGTGACTACTGTCTTCTGAAGGTCTGAGGGAATGAAAGAACATATCTTCCTGATCATTTTTTTAATTGAAAAACCCCGATGATGTAAGGCATTAATGTGGTCCTTAAACATTAAATGTATCCTCAAAAAGAACCCCTAAGTTCTTAGCTTTCTTCACAGGTATAGGGGGAGAGCCCATGTCGCTTGGCCACCAGTGGGGTGCAGGGTCGGACTGGGAACAGAAACCGGCCCTGGCACACTGCTCGGCGGGTGAGGGGGAGTGCAGCCGAGCAGTTTGCGAGGGGCGGTTTCGGCTGATTTAGTTACCGGGGGCCGATATTGCCGACCCCCTGTAAAAAAAACGGCCCACAGGGGCTCAAAATGTGGAAAAGTAAATTTTGCCATGTTCTCTGTCCCTACGTGTCCTCCATCTTATGTTATGTGTGCATGATTAATATGCATATGCATCCCCCATGATCGATTAAAGACACAATTACAGTTGTGTCCATCTCTAGTATGCCAGTTCCCAGTTCTCGTGAAAGCTACGAGTATTAGGCCTATGTAAAGTTACGTTGCCACATTTCTCAGTGTGCACGTTATTTCATTGAAAAGTCCCCGTTTCTAGGCCTCAAAAGGGCCCGGAACCAAGATTCAGCTCCTGTCTCCTGAGCCCTCGCTGAGGAGCGATACAGCCCCCACCTGTATCCTCGACCCTTCACTTACTTCCTGCCTCACAGTGCCCGGCTCAGCCTGGCTCTGCCTACGAGTCTGCCAAGAATATGTTATGATTCTAGTTATCAGTCCAGCCCTCCTTCTCTGCATTCCTAAGCTACTGAATCGCATCAATAGTTTCAGTCATCGTCTAGCCTTTACGTCTCCATGCAAGAGAAATACTGTATTTATGGTCATTTAATATTCTTCATCACGCACTACATGTAGAATAATGCATGCACCAGTCTTAGAGTCTGTTAGCCTTTACCCTGATAACTTTTAGTTTCTATCAACATGTCCTCTAAACATCAGATACTAGATATTGTTTAGGCACATGTTGCCCTGACTCTCCAGACTTCAGTCTCTGCTCCTAGCACAGAGTTCATAGCCCCCAGCTTCTCCTAGTAACACGTCATTGTCCGTTTGCGCGCACCATTAGGTTAGAGGTCCCGGCTCCTTAGGTAGCCCCCTCCATGTTTCCGCCCCATTTATGACATATTCTGTTACGTTTACATCACATGTCTATGTATACGCCTCTTGTTACACCTACTTTCACCCTTATCTTTCGCGACTGCTATTGACCACACCCACTGCTCCGCCTACTGTATTCATTGTAATGCAACTGTTTTAGTATATATGCTTGTGTACTGTTATTAAATGTTAGCGCGCTCATCCCAGATCCAGCCCCGGCAGCTGCCGGGCCCTGTCATCCTGTTCCCGTGCAGGTTGTCCTGTTCCTGTCCTTTATGCTGTATTAAACCTGCGAACTCCTACTACCTCGAATCTTGACTCTTATTTATTGAGCTATCTGTTATTGCTATGTCCAGTAAAACCTAGTTCCGGTATTATTTATTTATATACCACATAATGGCGCCCGAACAGGTACTTGCCCTTTCCCCACGCGCCGGTGAAGCCACGCCGGCCCCCTGACCCTCTGCAGCCGTGACGGAACCATACCGGTCACGTGCAGATATTTCTGCTTCAAGTATCCCTCAGGCCCACGGAGGAGACGGAGGTGGCGGTCCAGCATCCAGACGAGGCGGTGGAGGAACGCGGCGAGTCCCGACCAGAGCCCAAGCCGAGAGTCCAAGGTCCGAGGTATCCGGAGGCCCACCCGTAACTGAAGTCCGAAGTTCGTCCGTCCGGCGTCGAAGCAGTCCAGTCCAGTCCGAGGCCTTCCGTTCTTGCTGCCCGGTGAGTACCGTTGCTGGGGTAGTATCTAGACAGGGTCAATCTAATTGTCTCTGGTCCGTGGGGTTTGGTGGTACACAGATCCCAAAACGAAGTGTCCACTCCGGTGGATGCGGGTCCTGACGTGTCTCTTTATGAGACCGGTAAGTTTCGTACTGTTTCAGCAGTGCATCTAGTTTCTGTTCTAGTCAGTTCTGTTCTTGAGGAAATTCATGTATTCTGTTTTCCGTATTCCAGGTAGTATTCTGTTCGAACTGTTATTTTAAATGTTCTTCATGTATTTTAATGTCGTGGTATGAGAGTGGTGTAATTATCGTGTTTATTGTGTATTGTATTGTGTCCAGATTACAGTTCAGTCATGCCGTTATTTTCCAGACTACGTCAGTTAAGAACTAGAAAAGGTCTGTTAGAAGAAGCAGTTCCTGTCCCGCCTAGGGACAGTCCAGGTCATTTTATGTATCAGAAGCATGGCATAAGTGCCATATTATATCTAGATTTATGGGTAGAGTATACCAAACAGTTAGAAGAAAAGTATAGATGGCCCGTATCGGGTACATGGGATGCCGAGTGCATCATGCGAGTAGAAGAAGCATTATGGAAAAAGAAAGCCAGACAGTCACAGAAAGATGCCATCGAGTTATGGCGCAAAGAATCTCATAAAAGAATCGAAAAAGAAATCAGAAAGTCAGAATTAAGTAGAGAATCCTTAGAACGAGCCCACGAAAGGGAATTAGTCGAGATAGGTGAACGAGTCAAAACCGAACAGTCAGACAGACAGAGGCATGCCCTCACTAAGGGTATGTATCCTCTTCCTGCCGAGGGCTTGCCAAAAGCGACCCCGGAGGCATCCAGTAATTTTCCGCCACCATTAGTTCCGACCAAGCTACGTCACAAACCGACCGCAGCTGATATTTTCATCTCGTCCTATTTGGACGACACAGTCCCAGAATATGCAAATCCTGTCCCGCCAGCTCCTGTAAATAATGTAAATCCTGCTCCTCCAGTCACCGGAGTACCTGCCACGGTACCCCCGGTCCAGCCTACATTACAACTTCCCGCCACTCTGCCAGCACGAAGAGTATCAGTCGAAGATACCAGTTTAGGGGCCGCAGGAGGAGGTCCTCCTGGTACCCCGCCACCACACCAACGTTTAACGTTAGTCGAGTTACATGAATGTGCGTTACAGCGTACGCCCAAATATAAGTCCGTTGCAGATATCCGACGAGCTCTCACTGAATGCCGCTATGATCCAGTTGCAGGTGACGATAGTACAGTTATATATTCCATCCGTGTAAGACGGGTGACCGGGTATTTGGATACCCTACCGAATATGAAAGAAGATCTAGACAGAATATATCGTTTCATCCGTACAGGGGATGATCCAGAAAGTATTGGCGAAGCCATGTCTCAAAGGAAAGCTGAGATCCAGCTCATGCTATTAAAGTTTCTGATTAATTGTTTAATAAGAGAACAAGATTACCCGACCAAAGATCCAGCCGAAATGAGAATCCTGACAAGGTGGAGTGATAATATAGCCGAGGGTAAGCACAGAACCATCAGTAGTATAGAGAGTATGTACAAGAGAATTCGTAAGGAAATAATAAAGTTACACGAACAACGTAAAGCAGCACAAGTAAGCGAGAAAGAGAATGACTCTTCTACAGAAGAGGTAGAGGACGAGAATCCCGCCAGAATAGCGTATGTAGGAAAATCTAGATTTCCAGACCGACATTCACGTCTAGACTACAAGAAAACTGTTCCTCATCCAGCACCAGAACAAAGTTCTCTAGAACAAGTATTTCAAGCTACCGATCATATTCTGAAATCACGAATCGGTTATAGTGAGTTAAGTACTATGCATGAACAAG
The DNA here is from genome assembly GCF_964261635.1 of Lissotriton helveticus. Lineage (NCBI taxonomy): Eukaryota > Metazoa > Chordata > Amphibia > Caudata > Salamandridae > Lissotriton > Lissotriton helveticus. The sequence goes on along the minus strand of NC_136062.1, from coordinate 95,066,128 downwards.
AACTAGCCCGATCAGCAGTCCGATGGATTACTGATTCTACCACTTTTCCAGACGAAATAGTGGCACAAATGTTTCTGAAATTGCCCCCAGCCGAGCAGCGACTGGTGGGTATGTATATGGTTCAGCACCTCATTACATTGTATGAGGGTCAACATTCTGATCCAGGTCCGTTACATGATGTCCTGAACGAGTTACTCCAGTATAGATGGAAAGGTTTAGGTACCGATTTAATTAGTGTCATTCTAGAACAGCGTCACAAATATAGAACGTTTCTGAACCCGCATTTTGTTCATGTCTCACCTCCAGAAAGTAAACCGTTTTACATAGATAGACAGAATCCGTTACGAGAAGTACACCCAGTCAGGACAACAGATGGTGAAATGCAACGAGTGTTTGTTTACACTCCGATTACAAAGATGGAACTCTTAGAGATGAAGAAATTAATTCCCTGTCACGACAAAGATCCAGCAGGGTTCCACCGAGAATTAAAAGACATGCTCCGTATGGGAGAATACACGTATCCAGATATAATTAAAATGTTAAAAGTCCTGTTGCCCGCAGGGGTATACGAGAAACTCAAGGAAAAAGAATGGGAGGTGGGAGAGAAAAAGATCGATTGGGCAGTTTTAGAAGCTGAAGATAAGATACGAGTACCAGGTACCGGTCTTGGAGAGAAATGTAAAGAATTACCAGAACTGTTAATACAAGTTTTGCCCAGATTATTAGCAACTAAAAAGGAAGACTGGGATGCAATCTCAGCCTGTAAACAGAAACAAGATGAAGACACTAGTGATTTTTATTCTAGATTTGAAAAATGTTTTATTATAAACAGTGGCCTCAAGACAAGTAGCGAGTCATACCCTCATCTTTTTGTTACTAAATTAGTCGAGAATTCAAGTCCACAAGTTAAGAATCGAGTTTTGAAAGTCGAAAGTACATGGCAAGCTAGTACCCCGTCCCAAATGTTACAGATGCTTCAGTATCACCAGAATAGAATCAGAGAAGAGCAAGATCATGAAAGAAAACGTATGAAAGACACGAAAATGAAAGTACTAGTTGCACAATCTGTTCCTCAAGACAGTCAGAAGAGGGGTACGAATCAAGCCAGTCATCCTGCAGCTCCCGTTAAAGGGACATGCAATTATTGTAAACAGCCAGGTCATTTTATAAACGAGTGTGCAGTTCTGAAACACAATATAGCCACTGGTAAGACTAAAGAAAGACCACGTCCGCCTAGACAAGAACAAGTTTCACAGATTTCTCAGCCACAGAATGCACAACAGACAGTTCCAGCACCGCAGCCTATTGCTGCAACACAGCATGTTACACAGCAGATGTACCAGTATGCACAGTCCGAGTATCCAGAGTATCAGCCATATTTATGAAACAGCCTAGAGAGGGAGGTAGGCTTGCCTCTCATCGAGATTCCTGTAGATCAAGAAGGTCCCTATGTTCATAGTCAAGTACTAGGGAAAGACAGAAAGTTTTTGATTGATACAGGGGCAAGTAGGACCACCATCAGTCACGCCGAAGTTCCAGGGGCTCCGCTCTCAGGCTCTAGAAATGTTTCCCTTGGATTTTCAGGAAAGCCTATTGTAAACGAGATATCTAAGCCAGTTACTCTAGAAGTAGGTCCATTGTCCCGCACTACTGATCTATTACTTACTAAGTCATGTCCAGAAAATTTGTTAGGTATTAAAACACTGAAAGAATTAGGTGCAGTCATATGTTGTTCCCCAGAGGGAATACGACTGTTTCTACGTGACTTCAAGGGTCACTATGTATTACGAGATTTTGATCCGAGATTGTCCAATGTTCCACAGCATTTATGGGCGCAAGGTCCAACTGATGTAGGTTATATGCAAATCACACCCCATCGTGTGACTCTCAAGCCAGGTGTAGTGTTACCACGAATCAGACAGTACAGATTGCCACCTGAGGCTGTAACAGCCTTATCCAAAATTATTGACGAGCTCATCGCTCAAGGAGTAGTTGTAGAAACTGACTCCAATGTATGTAATTCTCCGATCATTCCAGTCATGAAACGTACTGATCCAAATGCACCCCCAGTATATCGATTAGTGATTGACCTACGAGAACTCAATAAATGTATTATTCCCCAGTACCGAGTTGTCCCAGATATTTCTTCCCTATTGACAGCCATTGATTCCGAAGCCTCATTTTTTTCAGTCATAGACCTCAAGAACGCGTTTTTCAGTGTCCCCATTCATCCAGACAGCCAGTTTCTTTTCGGATTTTGTTTAAATGGAAGGAGCTATATGTTCACACGAGCTCCTCAAGGTTTCACAGAAAGTCCTAGTATTTACAGTCAAGCACTTAAGAGAAAACTAGACAACATTCACATGCCAACTGACACTGCCCTGCTCCAGTATGTCGATGATCTACTGATCACAGCCCGTTCTGAACGTGCTTGCGAGCGAGCATCTCTTACAGTCTTGTACTTCTTAGCAGAGATGGGGCACAAGGTGTCCCCTTCGAAGCTTCAATTCTGTGTCCAGCAAGTGATCTATTTAGGCCACTTACTGTCCAAGTGGGGTAGGCAGTTGACACCAGACCGTATTCAGTTAATAGTGAGTCTTCCTCAGCCCAAGACACAGAAGGAGGTACGTGCTTTTATCGGCCTTACTTCTTATTGTAGACAATGGATTCCTCAGTATGCATTTCTAGCTAAGCCACTGATACAGTTAACGACACAGGAGGCAGCCCTATCGACTGTCCTCCCTTGGACATCTGAACATACACTTAGTTTCAATGAGCTAAAGAAAGCTTTATGCCAAGCTCCAGTTCTAGCTACACCGAACTACAGTAAGCCTTTTACACTTTTTGTCACAGAACGTGATGGTACAGCATTATCTGTTCTCACACAAGATCAAGCAGGACAATACAAGCCCTGTGCTTATTTTTCGAGCACACTAGATCCTGTAGCCCAGGCTTTGCCTGCGTGCCTCAAGTCAGTTGCAGCCACAGCACTAGCTATCAGACAAAGTGATTCCATAGTATTAGGACATTCCTTGACAGTACAAGTTCCACACTCCGTGGAAGTTCTATTAAACCGAACACAAACTCAGCACTTGACAATTGCACGTTTAACAGGTTATGAACTGACACTGTTCCAGCCACACATAGAAATCAGACGCTGCAACGCTTTAAATCCTGCTACACTGTTACCGTCAGTTAATTCGAATCCTGCCACACACGACTGTGTGGAAGTAGTTAATATTATGACTAAGCCAAGACAAGATCTGACAGATATTCCATTTCCAGATCCCGACCTGCCACTTTATGTGGACGGTTCATGTATGAGAACAAGTACAGGAGAACTAGTAGCCGCGTATGCAGTGACTACTGACACTGAAGTTATAGAAACACACCGTATTGACACCCTGTCTGCCCAAGCAGCAGAGCTAGTTGCTCTGACACAAGCATGCATACACGCTAAGAACCTGAAAGTTAATGTTTATACAGATTCACGCTACGCATTCGGAGTCGTACACGATTTTGGAGTACTCTGGCAGGAGAGAGGTTTCATGACCTCTCATGGAACCAAGATTCAGCATGGTCTCCTTATTCAAGCTCTGTTAGATGCCATACATTTACCGACATCTATTGCTATCATGAAATGCAAAGCACATACGAAAGTTACTGACATTATTTCTCAAGGTAACGATCTAGCAGATCGCACAGCCAAGCTTACAGCACAGACTCCAGACATTTCAGTTAATCCGACACAGACACATACTCCAGATCCGACTACCTGTATGACAGTTAAGGACCCTACTCAAGATGTCATAGATATCCAGTTACATGCTACTCCCGATGAAATCAAGAAATGGTCCGAACAAGGAGGGGTCCAGACAGATCAGGGATGGGTAACTAAGGGAAGAGCCACATGGTTTCTCCCCGACTCTATGGTTCAAGTCATTATCAATACCGCACATAGTCCAGCACATTTAGGAGAAAAAGCTATGTTAGACAGTATCCAGAACATTTGGTTCAACAAGCATTTACGAGCTGCAGTCAAGCAGAAAGTCCGTACTTGTATGATATGTTGCCAGTTTAATCCAGGTAAAAGTGTCCCGGTGGAACAAGGTGGATTCCAGCCCCCTGACCACCCTTTTGAAGTCCTCCAAATGGATTATATTCAGATGGAGCGATGTCGAGGTTTCAAGTATGTCCTTGTAATTGTGTGCGCTTTGTCCAGGTGGACAGAAGCATATCCAGTCCCAGATTACACAGCCGCGACCACTGCCAAGCAGTTGGTTCGTGAATTCTTCCCCCGTTATGGACTCCCTAGAGTCGTATATTCTGATAACGGCCAGCCATTCTCTTCCGAGTTGATGAAACACGTTTCCCTGTTGTTAGGGTACCAGTGGAAGTTCCATTGTGTACGCCATCCTGAAGCAGCCGGTCTCGTAGAGAGACATAATCAGACCCTGAAAATCCGTATTGCCAAGATTTGTAAAGAGAAAGGTGTGGACTGGCTAGTAGCTCTGCCAGTCGCTTTGTTTTATATGCGCATGGTCGCACATTCCAGATCAGGTCTGTCCCCGTACGAGGTCGTATTCGGCCGCCCCCCTAATATGTGGGGTACACCTAGACCTCGAAGTATTACCGATGTTTCAAGTAATATGCTGACAGAATACCTAGCTTCCTTGATGTCTGCCCTACACTCTTGTCGTTCACAGGTTGCCGCCGCATTTCCAGACAATACCGAGGTGGCACCGCATGACATCGTTCCTGGATGTTTGGTTCTTGTCAGGAACTTTGATCGTTCAAGTCCGCTGGAGCCTCGCTGGAAGGAACCCCGACAGGTCCTCCTGGCCACCCGTACTGCCGTCAAGCTGGAAGGCAGGAAGGGCTGGGTCCACCTGTCACATGTGAAGAAATTTTATGGATTGAAGCCTGTTTTAAAGAACATTTCCCAGGATTTGAAAGACTGCCAAAGTACTATTCTTAAGGACTGTCCCGCAAAAGACAATGATACTGAACCCTCCCTGTTAGAGAAAACTCCGCAACAGGAGTATAAGCAAAAACTAAGGTCTAGTAAAATAAGTCAGCCAGTTTGATTGTCTAAGTCCTCCCCTAGGTGAAACGGTTAGACCGGTTTCTGACATGTATAAAATAGACCCCCCATAGTGAGAGAGTTAGTCAAAACTCAATCCGATGCATTGTTTTTCTAAGTTTCGTATTGTTTCTCAGCCTTATGACTACCTGCACATGTTATGCATTTTATTTGTATTTTCCAGTTCCTCATGTAAATAAGTCTTCTAATACTACAGTAGAGCACACGTTTAGTGATCTACCTCCTCATGAACTCTCATATCGTCTTGCTATGCGTAATAATTCCTTTATCCGCATGTTACATTATTCACACCAGACCAGCAATGCTACTAATTGTTGGGTGTGTGGTCGACTCCCCCCATTCCAGACACCGAAGGGAGTTCTGCCACTCTTTCCTTATCCATTTTCACATGATGGTTCGTGTGGAGCATGGTCCACGTTAACGTCATCCTCAACAGATATGTCTTTTCTTAACAGTACATGTTTTCCAGACAAGCAAGGTCTGCCCCACAGAACAGGGTTAGATCTAGAAAATGAAGTTTATAATTTAGGTAATTATTCTTCGAATTTCATGGTCCTGAATGTTCAGTCTGATACTACTCCAGACTTACCTGCTATGTCAGTATTACCAGTCAAAGGTGAATTATGTGTCCGAAAGAATGGTTCCGTACATGTAGGACATAGTGATTGTACTACTATTGTCAAGTATAGTGACAGTGGGAAATCTATTTTTAAAGCTTCACGTCATTCTTATTTTGTTTGTGGTCAGACCGCATATGTTCGTCTGCCCCTTGATTGGGAGGGAACCTGTTACATTGCATTCCTACTGCCACCAGTTTTTCTAGCCCCACCTGACTATCATAGGAATTCCCACCTAGTACATACTAGACACAAGAGAAACCGCCCGATTGTCGATTATACTGAAACTGCTCTAGAACAATATATAGATATCAATAAAGGTGTCTTCCCTTATTTAGGTACAGTCGTGAATAGTAAACTGATACGTAGATTAACGAGAACCCTTGAAGCAGTAGTGATTGAGACTACTTCTGCTCTAAGTAACTTGACCGAAGAGCAATCCTTTATGAGAATTGTCGTGCTCCAGAATCGTCTCGTCCTTGACGTCATACTGGCCGATAGGGGCGGGGCTTGTAGAGTCATCGGATCTAGTTGCTGCATTTTCATTCCTAATAACGCGCCGTCTGTTTATTCAGCTATAACCAGACTCCATAAAATTGCCCATATGTTACACCAAGATCCAGGCACCTGGACATGGTCCGGTTGGTTCTGGAATATAATTTCCGCCTGGGGATGGAAAGTATTGTCCTTTCTAGGTATTGCAGTAGCGATCATATTCAGTTGCTGCCTCTGTATACAATGTGGCCCTGCGATTTGTGGCATTTGTGCTACCTCTTGTATTCCTAGTCCCAAGTCCCGTTCTAAATCCCGTTCCAAGAAAATTCGAGACGAGCAAATGATACTGTATGAAATGATAGATGGTATCATGAATATTGATGTTTCCTGATGGAAACGTAGTGACAAGGAGGGAATGTGGAAAAGTAAATTTTGCCATGTTCTGTGTCCCTACGTTTCCTCCATCTTATGTTATGTGTGCATGATTAATATGCATATGCATCCCCCATGATCGATTAAAGACACAATTACAGTTGTGTCCATCTCTAGTATGCCAGTTCCCAGTTCTCGTGAAAGCTACGAGTATTAGGCCTATGTAAAGTTACGTTGCCACATTTCTCAGTGTGCACGTTATTTCATTGAAAAGTCCCCGTTTCTAGGCCTCAAAAGGGCCCGGAACCAAGATTCAGCTCCTGTCTCCTGAGCCCTCGCTGAGGAGCGATACAGCCCCCACCTGTATCCTCGACCCTTCACTTACTTCCTGCCTCACAGTGCCCGGCTCAGCCTGGCTCTGCCTACGAGTCTGCCAAGAATATGTTATGATTCTAGTTATCAGTCCAGCCCTCCTTCTCTGCATTCCTAAGCTACTGAATCGCATCAATAGTTTCAGTCATCGTCTAGCCTTTACGTCTCCATGCAAGAGAAATACTGTATTTATGGTCATTTAATATTCTTCATCACGCACTACATGTAGAATAATGCATGCACCAGTCTTAGAGTCTGTTAGCCTTTACCCTGATAACTTTTAGTTTCTATCAACATGTCCTCTAAACATCAGATACTAGATATTGTTTAGGCACATGTTGCCCTGACTCTCCAGACTTCAGTCTCTGCTCCTAGCACAGAGTTCATAGCCCCCAGCTTCTCCTAGTAACACGTCATTGTCCGTTTGCGCGCACCATTAGGTTAGAGGTCCCGGCTCCTTAGGTAGCCCCCTCCATGTTTCCGCCCCATTTATGACATATTCTGTTACGTTTACATCACATGTCTATGTATACGCCTCTTGTTACACCTACTTTCACCCTTATCTTTCGCGACTGCTATTGACCACACCCACTGCTCCGCCTACTGTATTAATTGTAATGCAACTGTTTTAGTATATATGCTTGTGTACTGTTATTAAATGTTAGCGCGCTCATCCCAGATCCAGCCCCGGCAGCTGCCGGGCCCTGTCATCCTGTTCCCGTGCAGGTTGTCCTGTTCCTGTCCTTTATGCTGTATTAAACCTGCGAACTCCTACTACCTCGAATCTTGACTCTTATTTATTGAGCTATCTGTTATTGCTATGTCCAGTAAAACCTAGATCCGGTATTATTTATTTATATACCACAAAACCCAGCCCCCTCCCTAGCGGCCTACCGGGGAAACACCCAGTGCCCACTATGGCCAGTCCAGCCCTGGTTGGGTGTCCAAAATGCGATGTTATTCCCAGGAGAAGGACCTCTGTCTTACCAGATTTAAGCCACAGGCAATTGGTTCTCATCCATTTATTGACTTGATCCATGCAGTTATTAAAGCTCTGCTGTTTCATTTGGATTGCTGGAAATTTTGACAATTCACTAGGTGTCCTCTGCATATGATTTGACCAAGAAACAACAGAATTTCATTAGCTAAGCCAGTGGTGTTACATGTGAATGGAAAAGGGTGGGGCTCAGGGACGTGCCAGGGCCGGACTGGAAACCAAAATCAGTCCTGGCAAAGTGCTCGGCCGTCCATCCGGGGTGTTGGGGATGCAGCCAAGCTGTTTGCCAGGGCAGTAGGCTTCTGATTTTGTTACAGGGGCCGATATTGCAGCTGTGCTGGGAAAAAATTACCCTGTAACAAACATGTCCCCCCTGGGGCCCAAAACCAAATGGTCTTTTTCTGAGGGGCGTTGACCTGCTTTGATACAAGAAATAAAAGAACAAAAACATTGTTTTGTGACTTTTTGTTTATCTGTATTGATGTAACAAAATTTCACTACATCATTCAGAGTAAAAAGTTACTACACAATATATATTTTGTTTCGTTCTGGCAAAATAAACCAATAAATAATACTTCTGTTGTAACCTGTTGACTTCCCTTATCAAACCTTGTCATTTCCTAAAATCACTAATCCAGGTCAGTGACATCATCTAGGCCAGGGGGCTCCAACATTTTTGATAATCATAGCTACATCTGATCATTGAAAATCTTTGTGAAATACTGAAGGCTAAACAACTTGTGCATTGTAATCAGACACTCCAACTCCCAGCTAGATTGACTTGAAGCCTAATGTCCATAGAGCCAGATACTATGGTTTGAACTAAATAATATGACTAAGGGCTCTATGAAAAGCCTGCCATGTTTGTCAGTGAGAGCATGGTCTTTGGGGATGTATGAACATGTGTGAGTATGAAGGGGATAGTTATACTGGTGATTGAGAGCCTGTGTCATATGTACTTACAGCACAGGGCATACCTTTCACTATATGCGGTGCCGTTATATGAATGACACAAACATACAATTGTATATTCTTTTTATTTGGAGAAATTAAAAGTGCAGATAAATATTCTAACAAACACTACATATCATGAAACATTTTTCTGCACTTATGGCACAGTGTATACTGCCCATTTGGAGTATTGGACCTACTGTTTACATATGCAACACTTTGAAATGGAATAACATTCATATGCAGTGTTAACTCAATAATCAAAGTAACTCTACATTTTATTTCTTGACCATTTATAAGCATTCAGAAGCATCATTTTGTTCTCAAATCCATGTGTGAGTGGAAAAGTAATCATTTTTAAGAGTCAAACACTTCAGATCTTCTGTTGTTCACCACTGTCACTCAGCCCCAGTCTGGCCCATCTATCCGACTGAGCACTGAGCACTGTTCATTGTCAGGTCCTGCTATCTATAGCCTGATGATCATGATGTCAAATGACTGCAGCTTTCCCTGAACTTTTTTTTTTTTTTCAAAAACCTTTATTGTTCAGAAAGCATTGAACACAGCTGGTGGCCTACAACCATCAATTGGCCGGCCGCTCCAGAATCATACCTCAATTAACACAGCGTTCCGCCAACAACCCCGCAGGGCCGGCCGCAGTTCAATCCTCATGTCTACCATATCGTAAAAGCACAGTTGTCAAAAGTGGACACATCATGATAAGATAACAGTCGTTATGAAGCTGTTGAAGGGGCCACCAGTCAAAGATGTTGAAAAGCATATGGACATTGTCAACAAATTCGCAGTATAGGTCATAAGCCCAGCTCATCCAGAAATATACCCCTAGCTAACTATATACAGAGCACAACACAGCCAGTTTGCAGAAGACAGTCCAGACGCCAAGTGACAGCCGAGCCCCTTTCCTCGCCCAAGACTGAAGCCTAGGTCTTCAATATTAACCCTGTAAGGATTGGAGGCCTGTCGGTGTACAGCCGCACAGCACTCCAAGGCAGTCAGCAGGCATGCTCCAGTAGTCCCATCTTCCCCCAAAGTGAAAAAATCTGTCTATGCCAAGGTCACACGCAGCCCGAATCAGTCAGCCCCCGATTCATTCTCCGCTATAGCAATCATATAAGCAGTATATGGCCCCCAAATGACAGTAGGTCTAGAGCTGGCCGGCAATTCCTCGTGGTAGCAAGCAAGTTGGTCTCGACAGTACGCCAAATCCAACAGCCAATCCTTCAGGGCGGGTGCCCTCCTTCCTCCCCAGCACACTGCAACCCTCTGCTTGGCCATTTGGAGTGACAAAGATACAAGCTTACGCACTCCCTTCGGTACATTTGAGATCAAGCCCAGTAGACACACTCGAGGAGTACAATCAATCTCAACATCAGTCATAGCAGATAGGGTCTCCACCACAGCAGTCCAAAACGCACCAACCTTGTTGCATCCCCAAGCCAGGTGCACAAAGTCCGCAGCCTCTGCCCCACAACGCATGCAATTATCAGTTTCTCTCAGCCCATATCTGCGCAGTTGCACCGGAGTATAATAGAGTTGATGCAAATACTTAAAATGTATAAGTTTAAAGTTGCCATTCGCGGCATAGTTTCCTGTCATGGAACAGCACTCCTCCCATTCTTCGTCCGTCAATGGTTGCTGAAGCACAGCAACCCATTTGCATTTCGAGCGACCATCCGCTACACCCTCATCGCGCTTTGCAGCTCTATATAACCGGGACACCAGCTTCATTCTGTCCTTCGACGTGTAGAGGAGTTGCAACGCCTCCAATACCGGTGGCTCCGCTGGAAAGGACGGATATAGGCTCCGGAGCGCTGCCCTGAGTCTAATATATATAAACGTTGCCATGCTTGCATTACCGCCCATTGCCAGGAAAGCTTGCAAGGTGATAAAGGTGCCGCCCGGGAAGACATCCCACATGACATGCAGTCCGGCGGACTTCAGGAGACGGAGTGTCCCAGATTCTCCCAGAACCGATATATGTTCATGATGTTAGAGAGGCATCGCTGGTGCGTACAGGGGAAGCTTACCCGCGCGCCTCCCAAGCGTAGTCCAGTTCGCATTCGTACTTCTAACCATGTCCACCTCGTTTTTTTCATACACCGTCTGAGAACTCACTATCATGGCTTGTAGTGGCAATGGTTTGGCCGCCCCGGCTTCCACCGCAACATGTGGCGTGTAGGGTGGGGCCGATAACCAGTATGTGGCGAAATGTGCTTGAGCAACTAGATAATAGAGGTGCATATCCGGGACCAAGAAGCCTCCAAGCTCATATGGTTTCGTCAAAATATCCCAGCTCAGGCGGGGCTTTTTGCCTCCCCAGACCAATGTGAGTAACAGAGATCGAAGCGTGGTAAAGAAATGACTCTTGACCGCCAACGGGACATTCACGAATAAAAACAAAAATTTCGGGAGGACCACCATCTTTATCAATGCTACACGATCAGCGAAAGATAGTGGTAGCCTTTTCCATCTATCCACCTGGTCCTCGAGCCTAGAGACCGCCGTGCCATAGTTCACCCGGAGCATTTTGTCCGGATCCCGGTGTATCCATACTCCAAGATAGCGGACCGGATCCGTGGCCCATTCTAAGGGAAAGTTTAGTGTGAACTGCACTGTGCTGTCAGTAAGCGGCATAATAATCGATTTTGTCCAGTTAATGGACAAGCCCGCAAACCACTCGAAGCGGATATACTCCCGTATTAAGCCCTCCAAATTGCTCTCCGGTTCTCTTATATACAGCACCATGTCGTCTGCGTACATAGACACAGCCAGCGATCTCAGGTCGAAACGCAGAGCCGAGCGCGAATGCCTTTGGCGCAGTTCGCAGGCCAACGGCTCCATTATCAACACAAATAATAGAGGCGAGAGCGGGCAGCCCTGCCTGGTTCCAAGTCGAATGGGGAAGACGTCCGAGACATGCCCATTGATGCCCATTGATCCGAACCCGGGCAACCGGATCCGTATACAGCAGCTTCACCCAGTGAATAAAGAAAAGGGGGATTCCCATGCGGTGCAACACCGAGAATAGAAAATGCCATGCAATAGAATCGAACGCTTTTGCAGCGTCCAAAAAGACAGCTACAGCTGGCAGTTCCAGCTTTATCAAATGGAGGACCGCGAACATAGCCCGTAAGTTATGAGCGGTAGACCGGGAAGGAATAAATCCGATTGGTCCGGTAAGACCATGACCGGAAGAAGCAGGCGCAATCGCGTCGCCAGCACCTTAGCTAAGATTTTTACATCTGTGTTCATTAGGGTGAGCGGCCTATAAGACTCGCACTGATCATGCGGCTTGCCGGGTTTAGGCAGCGCGACTATAAGGGCTTCTCTCAGCGTGTCCGGCAGTCGCCCCTGCTCAAACGATTCCTCATACATTTCGTCCAGCTGCGGTAACAACTCCTCCATATACTCTTTATAGAATTCGGAGGGGAGACCGTCCGTGCCCGCTGCCTTCCTGTTTGGCAAGGCAGCGATAGCCTCCCGCAGCTCTTCAGCCGTGATATGATGCATTAGAAAATTTTGCTGAGCTTGAGAAAGCCAAACCAGCGCCACCTCATCCAGGTACTGGCCCACCTCCTCCTCGCTGGCTGTTACCCTGTGGTCATACATTCCCCGGTAGTAGTCCACAAACTGATTGAGAATTCCCTCCGCATCAGTCACACAGTGATCATCAACAGTAATCCCCTGTACCGTATAGTGTTTCGCCCATGGCTCAGCAATACGCTCCGCCAGTGCGCGGCCGGGTCGGCCACTCTCCCCATAATATTGTGCTCTCCGTCTTTTGGCCTGGTGGCAAGCCTCTTGATCCGCCAGCGCATTGTACTCATCCACCTTAGATCTAATTTCGGCCAGCAGTGCCTCAGAGGGGGAGGTGTCATAACGGTGTTCCAGACCCTTCAAGTCACGCTCCAATCATGCGAGGGAATCACGTAACGACCTGAGTACCCCAGCTTGCTTCCCTATGCATACTCCCCTAATGGTTACCTTGAATGCCTCCCATATAGTGCATTTGCCTGTCTCCGCCCTCACGTTCTCAGTAAAGTAAAGTTCCATCGCATCCCGTATTTCTTCCTTAAACACCAGATCTAATAAAGCACTGGGTTGCAATTTCCAGGCATATGGCGCTGTGATGTGGTTCGGTAATTCCATCGTAAGTACGACCGGTGCGTGGTCTGACAGTGTACGTGGTAGATGTTCAATACTAGAGACCCATGCATTCACATCCCGAGTCACCAACCAGTAATCCAATCGGGACCACGTATCTCGTGCATACGTATAGCATGTGCCCACTGTATCCCCAGGATGACGCAGCCTCCACGCATCAATCAAGCCCAGATCAGTCATGCCATCTCGCAACCATTCGCAGCTTTTTTCTCATGTAGAGGGTGGGAAGTTTTCCTGTCAACTTCAACATCCAGCACCACATTATAGTCACCCCCGCAGACAATGGCAGCCGGTGGCAGGTCGTATACTCTATTCCACAGTACCCTAAAAATTCTTGGTCGTCAATATTAGGCCCATAGACATTAACCATTGTAAACAACGTGCCACATAGTTTGCCATGCAAGAGTATATATCTTCCTTCCTGATCAACCTCCTCACGCAAACTCTCGAATTGTATTCCCCATTTGATCAGGACCATAACACCCCGAGCATACGAGGATTACGTTGTAGCTAGCCGGTATCCCGCCCACTGCTTGGCCACCGATACTGCCTTTTGTGCCGTTAAGTGCGTTTCCTGAAGGAAAACAACATGTGCATTATGTCGTGTCAAGTACCCTATAACCTGCCTAATCTTTTTGGGACTATTGAGGCCTCTCACATTCCAAGTGAGCCAGTTAAGCCTGCCGCTACTGAATGGTCATCAAAAGCATCAGATGTCTAAAATAAGTTGAGTCACTGAGCGAAGCGTGGGCACCTTGAAAAAGAAAATAAGCTTTCACATTCAATCTGCACTGATACCCAATCCTGCCTTACAATTTCTAGCAAATGCAGCATAGTAATAACTTTGCCCTGGCCGTGTGTGCTCAACAGGCACTCCCAACAGGGGAGAAATACGAAACAGTCCCTCGGCAGTCCCCCCTCCCCAACAACCCCCCACTCACTTTAGCCACCCAAACCAGCCAAAGCCATCCCATCCCATTTCCAAACTCGTAACCCCCCAACCGTTCATGCATCATTTGGGGCATACCCATATGGAAGGCGCTAGGGTGCACATTACTCCCGTCACATCAGTAACAGGAGGTGATCAAGCATCAAAAACCATACATCCTACCAATGTCAAAACATTATGGCAGTATTCAGAACTGTAGAGTACACTCAAAGGACACCTAGGACAGACTCCATCATTACTCTCCGTCCGTATATTCATCCTCTGAATCCCACCCCAAGCCAGCTAGTCTTCTCCAATTCCCAGGGGTAGACCACATATTAAGGCAGAGCATTCATATAAGCCATCGTAAACCCCTGTGTCCCAGAGGTGCTGACCCCCGCCCTCTCAATAGTGTACTCGTGCACCCAGCAGGGGAGCCCAGTCCACTGCCCATGTAATCCCTAATAGTAGGCCCCCGAGTACCGGTACTGCAGTTCAAAGCTCCTCATCGACCATCTCCTCCTCCTCCGGTGCCGTGGCAGAGTCTCGTTTTTTGCGTTTCAGTTTTTTAGCATAGTCCATCGCCGCCTTCAGAGTATGAAATATTTTATTGTCAGCAGGGGCTCCAATTCGAAGTCTAGCGGGGTAGAGCATAGCGTAGGGCACTCCCTCTTTTTGCAAAAACTGTTTACCGGTCCATATTCTTTTCTGGCCGTCTGCACCGCCGCGGTAAAGTCTGGAAAAAACTCAAGCTTATTCCCTTGGTGCTCAATGGCGCCCTTTTCCCTCGCAAGTCTCAAAATGGCGTCCCGATCTCTGTAGTTCAGGATGCGGGCGATAACAGGCCGCGGAGGGGCGCCCGGCGGCGGCTTGGTCGCCAACGACCGGTGCGCCCGTTCAACAAGAAACATGGCTGATAAGTGCTCAGTCCCAAAAATGTCAGTGATGAGGCGCTCCATATATACCTCCATTTTCCCCACATTCGTTGACTCCGGCAGGCCCGTGACGCGGATGTTATTGCGTCTCGAGCGCGCTTCTAAGTCCTCATTCTTAGCCCGAATGACCGCCAAAATTTTGTCCATGTCCGACGCCCTGTCCGCAATCGCTGTTAAGCCGTCTTCAGTAGCCGAGACCCTTTGCTCAACCTCCCCCATGTGGGCGTTGAGCTTCTCCAACTGCGTCGACATATGATCAAGCCAGTGGTTAACCGCTGACATGGCGCCCTCAATTGATTGTAGTGATTTCTGCATTGCCGCCAGTGTGGCCTCCAGTTTAGGCGTCCCCCCAGTCGCCATTTCAGAGTCCGAGTCAGAGGTTGTTTTTTGCGGCGTTTTGGTCGGTCTCCGTGATTCGAAATTTATTTTTGATTGGCCCCTGTCCGGCTTGCCCATGGCTGTGGGTTGTGAGCGCTGTCCACTACGCTGTTACAAATGACCAGGAGTCCCCCCAGGCCCTCAGGATAGATATTGTCCAGGTGTCCTAGTTGGCCCCCCACACACCGTCCCAGATCTGGGGGAAATCGACTCTCAGTGGCACAGAAGTTATGCACAGGTGTTGCCGTTCAACCGGATACACTCGTTCAGCAGATTCTCAGAGTCCCCACCAGCCGGTAATTCAAAGGGGGCGTCCACACCGGGTCAGGCGCCAATCGAGGTCGGGGAACTCCGGCCAACACGGTAGATGGTGGTGAGTTATGCGGATGCGGCTCGGGGGAGGCAAGGACCCACAACCTTGACCCCGGTTGTAGCAAGCCTCTGTCATCTCCGCAGCCGATCACGCAACACGTCCCCTCCTGCCCCGACCACAGCTCACAGAGCGGGCCCGCGCGCTAGGCCCGAAACCGCCTCGGCAGTCCCAGGCCACGCCCAATCCCTACCCCACTCACCGCAGCCGACACCTGGAGCGTCCGGGCGCCGTCGGCCTCCTCCGCGCCTGCTCCCGCTATCCCCGGCCGGGTCTCAGACCTCTCAGAGGCCACAGCAGGTACCATGCTCGGCCCCACACACCAAGCTGCCGGCGTCTTCCCGCAACTCCTCCGCCAGACGCCTATGTCCTGCGCGAGTCCGGGCAAACAGCAGGATGCACTGGCCTGTCGCCACGTCCCCGAATCTGCTCTCGCTGTCCGCGGCACAACCGCCAACGGGGGGCCGCCTTGATTTTTGTCCAGCGCGCCAGGCCCGATCCAGGCCCGCCGCGGCACGAGTTTCGATGGTTCCTCAGGGCATGAGGCTCCCCAGCCGCCACGGAGCGATGAATAGGGTCCAGATATCTATCCGCTTCAGCTGGGTACTTCAATCTGTAGGATGTGCAGGATTTTGAGAGGATTGTGGCTTGATCCGACGGAGCCTCACTAAAGTGCGGCCATCTTGTCTCGCGCCCTCTAGCGCCCCCAGCTTTCCCTGAATTTTGAAATGGAAATATGACCTTGTGGTCAACTGAAAATTAACTCAAGGCTGCAAACTACTCTGAAGGTGTCTCCCAATTGACTGGTTGGAGATACCTGATCTAGGCTGAGTGACATGTGGGATGATACACATGGCAAACATCATTTTTATTTGTTTGGAAAAAAACTCCACATATGTACAGTTGTAAATAAAATATAATGTGTTTTCTAATTTACATGATGTGAAATTTCTTCATTCCACATGAAAATCATTCATATACATAGATACATTTCAAAATACACACAAAATAAAATATAGGGATTAAGACACACAACACATACACATGTTCTTGTCTTCTCTAATCATAAAGTGAGCCCCCCCACTGAGAGTATCGAACTGCAGCTTTAGTGTGAGCATGTAGATTCATTAATAAGGTTACAGTGGTGGTCTCGAAACCCAGAGAGATCAACGGGTCCTACAGTTTCTTCCTATTACCCCGATCAAAGGCTCCCGTAAGGCCAAAAACAGGGCTTTAGGTTTCTGCTACAGTATATTTGTTTACTAATCAGTAAAGATTAAGGCATTGCTCGGTGGTTGATTAACCTGGGGGAAAACCGAACTGGACCTTAGATATTATTCGATTAGTGTGAGCCCATTTTGAAAGTCTAGTTATTAAAACCCAACCCAGAACCTTACCTACAGAGTCAATGAGGGAAATGTTACAGTAGCATTGTGGGTTATCCTTGTCCGCCTTTTTAAAGATCAGTATAATGGCAACTGTTGACAAAGAAGGCAGCATCCCTTTCCTCCTTGCAGTGTTTAGCACTAAAGTCAAAACCGGGGCCCAAAGATCGATATTATCCCGGAAGAGAGCTGGAGGGATCCCGTTGGCTCCTGGTGCCTTGTTCCGGAACAGTGCCTCAATGCCCCAGTTGATTTCCTCCAGAGAAAAGGTGACTAAAGTGTCACCCAAGCTAGGAGCAATCTTGTTGAGGGTCCCGCTGGAGTGACTGAAGTTTTACAAACCAAAAGTGGGTAACCCGCTGTTCAGGGGTGATGAGGTGGCATAAGGCAGGCCTTGTTGGTTCGTAAAAGCAAAGTCTGTTAATGATCTGCCAGAAGAATGTGCTATCCCTCAATTTGCTGGCTTTTGTTAAATCAGCTCGTTTCTGTAACAAGTGCCTCCGTTCTTTCAGAACCCCTTATTGATGCGATTGCAGTTTGCCACCTATTCCCTTTCTTGAGGAGACTGCTTCAGGGCTTTCTTCAGTGTCTGGGAGCACTCAGTGTCAAACCATGTAGGGTGTTTGGGGTGTTGGCCAGTCAGAGGTGCTGCTAGAATTCCGGAGACCGACTGGGTGATAGAGCAAAAAGAGCTTAAAACCTTCTCACCAGGTGCTAAAGGTTCCAGGCATGTTGGTATCTGCTGCTGGCAGGCTACAAAAAGTCATTGGTTAAAAGCCTTAGCATCTATTTCCAGTCAGTGTAAGCGCCTCTGCTGCTCAATTACAGATAATGTTCCCAGGGGCATACAAGAGCCCTCCGAATAGTTCCCTACCACCTCCAGAGTCAGGGACAAAGGGTTGTGGTCACTGAAGGGGCTATGTAAGTTGTTAAAGGAAGCAGGCGGCCAACCTGTGCAGGCTGAAACAAAGATGAAATGAATGACGGTGTCGCACCCCCTTCCTTTGTATGTGGGGGATTTGGGGTTTAGACAGGTTACTCAGTATATCGAAAGTGAAAGCCAGATTGTAAGTATGAAGCAAGCTTTTTATTTCAGCACCTTCTATAGTATGCATCATGTGCATGCCCTTGGAAATAGTGCAAGGTTGTGTACTAAGTGATGAGTGTGGGGAGTTGAGGCACTGATGTCAATTAAAATCCCCTGGCGAAAAAAATTACTGTAACCAAGGCCCACCCTCTTTAATAAGTGCAGGGCACCACTTAAGGCTACAACTTTGAGGACCAGCACTGCCCTCAATTTGCGTTAAAAAAAATAATTAGTCCCAGAGAGAGAGAGCTTCCCACATGCAGTTTTAGGCCCTGGAACACTGAGGAGTCCCACTTCATGGTGAGAGCTACAAAAATACCTGAATATATTTTTAGCAAAACATGAAATTTGTGTTATTTATCAAAAATAAGTTTGTACATGTTTTGAAATGTTGCCAATGTTCCAATGCAGACATATGAACCCAGGAAGAGTGAAGAAACAACAGCTTAAGTGTTCCACCCATTTCCAGACCATGACACAATGGAAGAATGGGATATTATCTAAAAAGTCAAACTATACTGGATTTATGTCATCAGCTGCAGCCAGATCTCTTGCCTCACAATAGAAATCCCACATCTATTATGCCAATTTTCAAACTCATGACAGTACTTCATTTTGTGGCCACAGGATCGTATCTGTTGGAATGTCACAACTAACTTTCAGTGGTGTATTCCAAGAAGTTATTTCTTCAATGATGAGAAACATCAACAGCTTCATCCAGTTTCCATGACATGAGGATTTTGCAAACGTCAAGGGAGATTTTTATGCTTTGGGTGATGTTGTAAACCATTTATATTATATTGTTACTCTATGATCTTATTTACTCTCTATGCTCTCTCCTCATACATTCCAGAATGCCTACCTGACTCTGACTCGACAGCTGATGTTCTACATGAGTCAGTTAGGAGTTTGGTCAACAGGCGTTGGGTTGCTTGCCTCTGTCCTCTTAATTAAATGAACTATACGTACTTCAGAAGTGTCAGCAGTCTACTTTCAACAATTTGGCGATGATTACCAGCTGACCAGACTTGGAAACTGCTTTTCTTGAGGACAAATGACCCGTTCATCGCTACATTGTGTGAAGAGTCGTTACAGCGAGCTGAACCCTTCGCAAGAGGAACGCATTTAATGAAGATTGTTTCCCTCCTGAAATCCGGGGAGGAGTGAAATCTAAGAGATTGATGAAAATCGGAAAAATCAGGATCGGTTTCATGCTCGATGACATCATCTCTAACTGTGAGTAGAGCGCGCTGCATAGTTATTGTGAACGTATCCTAGCAACGCTCGGCGAAGACAACATTCCAACCCTCGTTTTGAAAACTTCACTATCTGAAGAACAGCTATCCCAGAATTAAGCAGCGCGTAGAGCCTCCGAGTTGCCTCTCTTTGGTCGCAGAGCGTTTAACGTGTGTTCCTAGCCTCACGCACTGACGCGAGCGGCCATTTTGATTAAAAACAAAAAAGATCGTTTATTAACAAAAAAGCTCCCGTGCACGGACAACGCGTGATTCCTTCAGTTTAATAGTGACATAAGCCTAAATGTGCACAGCAGAATTGTTACTAATTACAAGCATGTCCTATTAACAAGGGAAATCTTTATATTGGACTCTGAGTGAGTGATTTCATCTACCAGCAGATATGCACTGGTCGTGTTTTTCTATGGTGAACTCAATTTAAGTTACATTATAAAAGAAGTTATTGCATTTGTTTACAATTTCATTGGAGGAAAGTTTATGTCGACATTTTTAGACCTTCATTTTATTAGCATATTTACAATTTTGGGGTTAGTTTCACTTGGTAATTGATACCTTTAACACTCATGGCTCAACAAGGGAATGTTATACTCCCTCCACCATTCTTGAATGAACCAGGAAATCCACCTATATCATGGGAGGATTGGGTTATCATCTTTGACAACTACTTAGAAGCTCTTGATGGACAAGAGATTTCAGGAAAACAGAAAAAAAGCAATACTATTCAGTACATTAGGAAAAGAAGGCCAGCAAGTTTTCAGATTTCTACCTCAGGATTTGCAGGCAAATGGTCAACCTATGCCTGATGAATACAAAGAGGCCATTTGTAGACTTGAAGTGCGTTTCTCGAAAGAAGAAAACCTTGTAATGAACCGTTACAAATTCTATACACATCGTCAGAAAAATGAGGAATCAATAGATCATTTTGTTGCTCATCTAAGAGAATTGTCTGTCAAATGTAAATTTGGAGCTATGAATGATGAACTCATTAGAGATCAACAAATAGTACAATGCAGTAACAAAAACATCCAGGAAAGACTATGGGCAGCAAAGAATCCTTCTCTAAAAGTGGCTATTGAGCTAGCAAAAGTAATAAAGGAATCTGAAAGCTGTATGAAGGCCACAGACAACAAAAAAAAGCAACTCACAGCAAGATGCTTCAGAAGTGTCCGATAAGGGCTGTAGTGGAGAAAGTGAGCAATACTTGGAGGAGTCTGTTGCGAAGAACAAATATAAACCAACTATGAGGAAAAACCCTTCAACTAATAAGTTTTGCTCACGGTCTAGAAGTAATAATCATACTTCGGAAGCTAGATTTTGTTTTGCCTCTAACAAGGAGTGTCTCAAATGTGGTAGACTAGGACATTTTTCAAACATGTGTAAGAATAAAAGCAGACAGAAAATTGTGGTTGTTGAAGACTACACTCATGAGAGTAGACATGAGAGAGACAGTCTTTTAGTGGTTGATGACATTGACGTAGTTGGAGAGGAGGATAGAACACAAAACAGACCAAAAGCTATTTTTACAATTGATGGATGTGAAGTATCTCTCATGGTCGACACAGGGTCGAGATATACAATTATTCCTCAATCACTTTTCAATAGTCTCTGGAGTGGTAAAGTCTTGGGTAATACCGAAATTTCACCAAGAGGATTGCAGTGTGAAACTATTGCCATTGTTGGTTACTTTGAATCAAATATTGTTTTTGAAAATAGATCCACTTTTGGTAAAGTATATATCTCAGTTGATGGTCCTCCAATACTAGGTTGGGTTCGTCAATATGACTTGCATATTATCAACAACCCAAGAGCACCTACTCAAGTCATGGTTATTGAGGATAATTCTCTTGATGATATACTGAGAGAATTCAAATCTGTATTCAAAGATGAACTAGGTGAACTTAAAGGTTATTCACATTTTATCCAGTTACAAAAATCAACACAAATTAAGAAGGATCCCACTCGCAATTAGAGATGAAGTAAAATCCTTGTTAGATGAAATGCTAGAGTGGTGTAATAGAACCGGTTGAGGCATCCTCATGGGTGTCCCCGGTTGTGATCACAAAGAAATCGGACAGAAAATTTAGATTTTGTGTTGATTCAAGATCTCTTAACAAGTGTGTTGTTGCTGATACTTACCATTTACCAAACATTGGAGAATAGGTATCCACTCTTCAGGGTGCAAAGTTTTTTTTCAAAATTAGACCTAAAGAGTGCGTATCACCAAATTAGAATCCAAGAAAGCTCTAAACATCTCATCGCATTCATGACAACAGAAGGCATCTATCAATTTACACGTCTCCCATTTGGTTTAACTTCAGCAGCCCGCGTGTTTCAAAGAGAGGTGACTGAGATTTTTAAGGGTCTACAGAAAGTAGCATTCTTCCATTACGATATTTAGTTTTTTTGGTGATTCTATAGTTCATCACAATCGAGTACTCAAAGATGTTTTGCACAGAATTTTGGATGCTGTTCTTACTTTACGTAAAGAGAAGTTTTCTTTTCTTGTGCAGCATATAGAGTATCTTGGTCATGAAATATCAGTGTTAGGAGTCAAACCAAAGAAAGATCTACTGGAGGCTTAACGTTCTGCCCCGTGTCCAACTGACAAAGATCAACTTAGGTCATTCATGGGACTAATAGAATACCACTCGAAATTTGTAAAAAAAAATTCTGAAAAGACCAAACATTTAAGATCCTTACATAAAAAAGGAACCAAGTCTGTGTTGGGTTCTGATCAAAATTCAGGTTTCATTCAAATCAAAAAAGAGATCTGTGAAGCCAACGTTCTTGCTCCTTTTGACACTAAACGTGCCTCAGTTTTGATGGTTAATGCCAGTGCAACTGGGTTAGGGGATGTTCTTCTGCAAAAGCATACTGATGGAAGGGTGCAATTGCCTTTGCTTCACGTACCCTTACTTTGTCTGATCAGAACTATTCTGTCATTGAAAAGGAAGCACTGGCAGCTGCTTGGGGTGCACAGTATTTCCGCACAAACTTGTGGGCCACAGAATTTCACCTCAAAACAGATCACAAACCTTCACTTCGCATTCTGTCCCCTGGGTTTGCAATTAAGGGGTCACCAAGGTTAACAAGTTTGGCGGCAAAACTTCAGGAGTATCATTACAAAATTTCACATATTCAGGGCTGGTGTAACTTTCATGCTGACTGTCTATCTAGACTTTCGATTAAAGATAGAGATCTTAGTGAAGATTCTCTTAATTTGGAAAGTAAAGATGAAAGTATCACTTTGATTCATGATGATTTGTCAGTAGGTGAAGTATCTTTCTCACATGATGAGTGGTGTAAGGCCATGCAAAATGATCACATATTGCAAGAAGTTATACTTATGGTCAAACTAAGTTCAAGACGGGAAAGTTGTTTACACGTATCTGCTCGCCTTTTTTTTTTTTTTTTTTTTTTTAAGAACCTTTATTTGTTTCAGCATAGAAATACAACCATAGGCCTACAACCAATCCGGCCGGCCGCCACGCAAATCAGGAAAAAAGGCAATATAACATACAAGATACAGTGGTCCGGGGGTCGAAGGCTGATTAAAATCCAGGATATGTCATACATTTAAATCACCACGCAATAATAAGGATCGGAGACGGTTCATTTTGCAATAACAAAAAATAAAATAGAATCAATGTCGCACAGTCATACACACCCCCAGCACAGCTAATTAATAACAAAAAATTACGCCAGCGATATACATAGATTGAGAATGGCGGAGAAGGGGCATCAGGGTAAGGTGAGAAGCAATAAGCACTAAGCAATCATGGTGAACTAGTCCCACCCCTCAAGGCAAATCACACTATGAGAGACATGAAAGACGACGACATCAAAAAAGAAAAGGGCAAAGGGCCATAGAGACAAAAAAGGAGAACAAAACAACACACCCATCCCCCAACCCCCAACCCTGCACCAGGCTACGGCCTACCCCCCCCAGCAGCGTGCCTGTCGCCCTAAATAAGAGACCCGAATTACAGAGAATAAAAAGAGAAAAAGATAGAGAAAATATGCAGGAGGAGGGCCCTCAATCTAGTGTCCCGGCCCCTCCTACCTCTGCATGCAAAAAACGTCTAAACAGCATCAGTTGAAAGATACAAATAACAACAGTCATGTATAATGCAATCAATTACAGCTCCGCGAAGCGCCCCTTAAATCACCATAAACCATCTATGAGTCCCTCCATGTCCCAAACAAAGTCACCCCTGGCCTCTTCTGTCGATAGTACCAACGTTGAACCAGTCCTCAGACAGGATACAAAGTAGCACAAAAGGTCCGATTGCACCGGGAGGACCTGGCAGTGCCGTCGTTCCATAGGATACAAGCCACCGGAGTCTCGCCAATGATGCATGGCGGGAGACGGACCGCGACAATATCAACATCGCCAACAGTCTCAAGTCAGGATACAGTCCCGCCATCCTTGAAAAGGGAATCACACGAAGCGGGAAGCGCTGAAACCACGCCGGGGCCGTCCAAACCATGGACCGGCGCTGTTCCCCCACTCGCAGTGTAGAAATAGGCCCCAAGGAGACAATCACATATGTAACCGGTGTATCCACAGCCAGCACATGAATCAAAGCTATCCTCGTCTCCACGAGTGCAGATTCATCTGGGGAACACGTTAATTTATCAAAGGCAGATACAGCGGCGCCTCCATGAGAGCGATCCGTGCCGTCACAAAATGGCGGAACGACAATGGCGGCCATCCTTTTCCCCAAGTCTTGGGCCTCCCGGATCAGGGTAGTTTGCAGGGTTGTTAATGCAGCCAGGACATCTCGGGGAGTGGGTGCTTTCTCATGCAGCCAAACCCCAGGATTCTCTCGTGCACTGGCCTCCCTGCCCGGGTGAGGGGCACACAGGAGGGCATCATCCGCCATCTCAGCCGTTCCGGTTTCTCTTCCCTCCACCTCACCGCGGGATCAAGCCCAACACCCGGACACTACAGGATGCACAGCGGGATCCCAATAGTCGGGGCAGGCGACAGAAAGGAGAGGCACCAAAAGGCTAAACCAGCCCCCGTAGCACCTCGGGAGCCACCCACAGGCTCCAGGGGTGGGCCATGGACATGACCGGGTATCTCACCGAAGGGGAGCTGGGCAGCACGAGTTTCTCTCCGGCCCAGCTATATCACACCTTCCGCCGGGCAACCCACTATGGGGAGTGGGTTGATCTCATCTCTTTCGGCTCGCGGACCTCAGGTTCTCTCCGACCGGCTTCCCAGCGTAACCAGAGGCCGTTGGCGGTTCATTTCCGGCCGGACACTCTCCTCACTCGAGATCCCGGTCTCAACACCTCGAAGGCCGCCAAACAGTCGGGGACAGTTCTTCGGGTCTACTGCACGGAGGAGCCTCAGAAGCAGATGGTAAGTGAATGCTTCCCTTCACCTACTCAAATTAGCAGACGCTGCTCAGGATAAGCACCAGGATATACGTGCGGGCGGGAGGGTGCATGGAGCCGAGCGTTAATGCAACCATCCCGATCGCCATCTTGGCTCCTCCTCTGCTCGCCCTTTCTTAAAGGTGCTTGAGGAATTATCAACCTGTGGTGATAATATCCTTATGCGTGACAATAAGTCCATTCCCCCTTCTGAGTTGAGGACTAAATTAATAAAAATTTCCCATGAAAGACATCTTGGACAAACCCTAACTCAACACAGGTTAAGAGCCAATTTTTGGTGGCCTGGTATAGATTCTCAGGTGTTTTTGTGGGTTGAAAAGTGTCCAACATGCAAGGAAGGGGAGAAAAGATATAAAGTTGCTGTTGGTTCGTCTATGGGCAAATTGGTTTCTCCTGATATTCCTTGGCATACTATTTGTCTAGATTTTGTTGGGCCAATAGAAGAACTACTCACTTCTCAGTGTTTTGCCATTGCATTTCTTGATGTGTTTACCAAATGGTTAAGTGTGGATTTTGTAAAAGACAGCACCATAACATTTTTTAAATCTCTTTTTCAAGAAGAGGGATATCCTAATGTTATTATAACCGATAATGGTACTCAACTTGTGTCACACAACATGTGTTCATTTCTATCTTGTTGTGGCATCTCACATCACCGTACTTCCCTTTACAATCCACAGAGAAATGGCTTATGTGAGAGAGTCAATAGACTTTTTAAAGGTACAATTCAATTAGCTCACTCAAAAGGGGTTTTAGCCTTCGATCTTGTTCAAGAGATGATCTGTGCATATCGCACAACTACTCAAGGTTCTAAAGATATGTTACCTTTTGAACTCATACGTGGCAAACTACCAGGTACAAAACGCATTCTTTCGTGGATGAAAGAATTAGTCTCTAAAGGTGATCAGTTAGACGTCCAGGTAACAGGAAAGACTCCAATTTCACACATATCAAAAGGTGACTATGTTAAAGTAAAACCGGGCAGGATTACTAAAGGTTTATTCAAATCTGTAGGTCCTTATTGTGTCAGAGAAGTATTTCCTCACTACATTGTTCTTACTAATGGTGAGAAATGGAACCTTGGCTTTGTACCAAAAAAAGGTATGACGTGCAATGATGATATTTCACATAATTCTATTGATTCTGATTGTAGCAGTGGGAATAGTGGCTACATGTTATCTTCTATGGAAGATTCTACTTTATCTTCTTTTCCAGGCAGGAGATGTGATGGTGGAGGTGATGCTCCTGATTCATGCAGTTCTTATGCCTCAAGCAATGTTGCCACTGATTCTTCAATTTCTCAAATTGTTTCTTTGCTTGGTAATGCCAGAATTGCAAGGTATTGTAGACCACCTGTTTATCTTAACAATTAATGTTGTGATTAATGTTTTATGCATTTTTATTCCTTCTCATTATTCTTCACATTCAAATTTGTGTTTCTGTTTTTAAAGGAGGGAGAGGTGTTGTAAACCATTTATATTATATTGTTACTCTGTGATCTTATGTACTCTATATGCTCCCTCCTCATACATTCCAGCATGCTTACCTGACTATGACTCGACAGCTGATATTCTACATGAGTCAGTTAGGCAGGCGTTGAGTTGCTTGCCGCTATCCTCTTAAATAAATTAACGATACTTACTTAAGAAATGTCAGCAGTTTACTTTCAACAGGTAACCTACCACATGTAGTTGGCTTGATGGCACACATATTGCAACCACACACATAAGGGAATTAGTCTACTAGAATTGCAAGAAATTCCATTCAATCAATATGCACATCTTCTGCTTACCTGATTTGTATATCACAAAGTTCTGTCCACATTTCCCCAGTTCAACCCATGATTCCTTTGCACAATAGAACAGCAGCATACCCCAGCAAATATCGCAACTTAGACATAATATAGGCCTGGCTTGTTGGTAGGTACACTCTGTCATAATATTGTTTGGTTGACATAAAGTATAATGATCTAAAATTGTGTAATATTTTTTGGCTCGTTTTGTTTTCCATATTGGAGACTCAGCTTATCCTAACCTACCATGGTTGTTAGCACTTCTGTGGAATCATCTACGCCAAGGGAAGTCCACTTCAATGAGTGCATGGAAGAACATGGAGGCCAGCGGAACAAGATGTTGGGTTCCTACATGCCAGATTTCTATGTCTGGACAAGACTGGTAGAGCCCTCGCCTACTCAACATAGCCCTGCGATGGAACATCCCATACATTGAAGCTGAAGATGAAAGATAACATAGACCTGTGATGGAACATTGCAGATGGAGATGAGATGACCACCAAGAGCCACTGAGTGAGGATATTGAAACACCAAATGAATATTGATAGTGGGAAGAGAAAGGAATTGGCATACATCAAGATGCCATTGACAACTTCTTCACAAGAGCGTTAGTATATATTTACTTTTTATTAAATGAAATGTTAAAAAAACCTGTAATGTAATGAGGATAAAAGTATGTGCTGGACATTTTATAGAAAAGCCAAATTAAAGAAAAAACAGGGCAAAGATGTTTGTTGAACAAAGTTTTGACACATTGATTACTGTGATCATTTACTTTGTTTAACTTATTCATTTTTAAGGTGTCAATTTTGAAATGTAATTTAATGAATCTTTTTGTTTTGATCTGTTTGAGGGGCTTTCAACGTGTCATCTTCATTTGGACATTTAAAAATTGTAGCATTTGCAATAGTACAAAGGAAACATGGATTGATCCTGTGAAAGACAAACACACACACTTTGGGGGCCATATTTTATACAAACACAACTCCACAGTTATTGATTTGTAGGTATTAAGATTACAGTAGACTTATTTTCTGTTGAATGGTGCCACCGAGCCAATATGTTCTTTTTAAAATGCTTTTACCACATGTGGTACTTGACCCAAAGCATACTAATATCCCTTCACATTGGCTAATTTCTAATTTTTGTGTTAAGTGTATGAAGCTGTTAATGAGTATCATCATTGTAGAAAGAAACACTTGTATCACACCACTTAAGGCTGGTTGCGACATTACACCAGATTCTGCAGCATTGTCCTGGAATGATCCTGTGGTCACAAAATGGAGTTATGCAAGGATTTTCACTATTGGTGTTAATGATGTGGGCTTACCATTCTGAGTCAGAATATCAGGCTCTAGATGATGTCAGAAATAATGATATTTTACCTATTGAATCATCTTTGTTTATCATATCACGGTCTTCTATAGTGGAAATGTCTGGAATTGTAAATGTTAAAATGGCACTGATGATTTGCATTATGCATTATTTGTAATGTTTTTAGTAAACTATGACAAATATTTCTTTTTTTTTTTAAATAATCTTCATTCATTTTAGTTCCATAACAGTCCACCACTACCCCCACCCTTACTACCCACCCCCTCAGACAAGTAGAAACTTCAATTCATCAAACATAAATATTCAAATACATTACATTACATCATTTCATTATTATATATCTACATATGTCAAAGGAAATATATCAATACATTACAGCCCACACTAAGACAAATCCTATATGAGGATCCTAAAGTGACATGTGCCAACTTCCTCATTACTATATAAAGGCCATACTTCACCCAGAGACACAAGGGGAAATAATAACCAAAAATCTATCCTGCTACTCCTTGGCCTTGAATCCACTCAATCAAGGGATCCCTTTCCGATTATAAATTTCTATTTCCAAACTATACATCACTAGAAGCCTGGGCAGACATTGCCAGCCATTGCTGAAATACTGGCGGTCTAAGGTCCAGCTAGGCATATGCAGTACACAACCTTAAAACTGCCATTGAGATGAAATTCAATTCATGTCCCTTCCCCTTCAAATCTAACTCCGATATCCCCAACAAAATTATATCATTAGATTGTGTTACTACTGTTTTCAAAACCTCAGATAAACATATATGTGAATAATGTCTGCATTATAGAAAGCATAACATGGACAGAATGTTCCCTTTCCAACCTCCCATTCTGCTATCTTGTTGGGATTGCAATACAAAAAAAGCAAGTCTTGTAGAACTGTGCTTGTAGCCTAGCTGACATTAAAATAGAGGGTGACAGCTTGTTGGTAGGTACACTCTGTCATTATATTGTTTGGTTGACATAAAGTATAATGATCTAAAATTGTGTAATATTTTTTGGCTCATTTTGTTTTCCATATTGGAGACTCAGCTTATCCTAACCTACCATGGTTGTTAGCACTTCTGTGGAATCAACTACACCAAGGGAAGTCCACTTCAATGAGTGCATGGAAGAACATTGAGTCCAGCGGAACAAGATTTTGGGCTCCTACATGCCAGATTTCTATGTATGGACAAGACTGGTAGAGCCCTCGCCTACTCAACAGATCAAGTGTGCAAAATCACCATGGCATGCTACATGTTACACAACATAGCCCTGCGATGGAACATCCCATACATTGAAGCTGAAGATGAAACATATAATAGACCTGCGATGGAACATTGCAGATGGAGATGACCATGAAGAGCCACTGAGTGAGGATATTGAAACGCCAAATGAAAATGATAGTGGGACCAGAAAGGAATTGGCATACATCAAGATGCCATTGACAACTTCTTCACAAGAGCGTTAGTATATATTTACTTTTTATTAAATGAAATGTTAAAAAACTTGTAATGTAATGAGGATAAAAGTCTGTGTTGGTCATTTTTTAGAAATGCCAAATTAAAAAAAATCCAGGGCAAAGATGTTTGTTGAACAAAATTTTGACACATTGATTACTGTGATCATTTACTTTGTTTAACTTATTCATTTTTAAGGTGTCAATTTTGGAATGTAATTTAATGAATCTTTTTGTTTTGATCTGTTTGAGGGGCTTTCAACATGTCATCTTCATTTGGACATTTAAAAGTTGTAGCATTTCCAATAGTACAAAGGAAACATGGATTGATCCTGTGAAAGACAAACACACACACTTTAGGGGCACATATCTTATACAAAGACAACTTGCCACAGTTATTGATTTGTAGGTATTAAGATTACAGTAGACTTGTTTTTTGTTGAATGGTGCCACCGAGCCAACATGTGCTTTTTAAAATACTTTTACCACATGTGGTACTTGACCCAAAGCATACTAATCTCCCTTCACATTGGCTAAATTCAAATTTTTGTGTTAAGTGTATGAAGCTGTTAATGTGTATCATTATTGTAGAAAGAAACACTTGTATCACACTTAAGGCTGGTTGGGACAATACACCAGATTCTGCAGCATTGTCCTGGAATCATCCTGTGGTCACAATATGGAGTTATGCCAGGATTTTCACTATTGATGTTAATGATGTGGGCTTACTATTCTGAGTCAGAATATCAGGCTCTAGATGATGTCAGAAATACGGATATTTTACCTATTGAATCATCTTTTTTTTATTATATCACGGTCTTCTATAGAGGAAATGTCTGGAATTGTAAATGTTAAAATGGCACTGATGATTTGCATTATGCATGGGTTATAATGTTTTTTGTAAACTATGACAAATATTTCATTTTTTTTAAAATAATCTTTATTCACTTTAGTTCCATAACAGTCCACCACTACCACTACCCCCACCCTTCCTACCCACCCCCTCAGACAAGTAGAAACTTCAATTCATCAAACATAAATATCCAAATACATCACATTTTATCATTTCATTATTATATAACTACATATGTCAAAAGAAATATATCAATACAATACAGCCCACACTAAGACAAATCCTATATGAGGATCCTAAAGTGACATGTGCAAACTTCCTAATTACTATAGAAAGGCCATACTTCACCCAGAGACACAAGGGGAAGTAATAACCTAAAATTTATCCTGCTCCTCCTTGGCCTTGAATCCACTCAATCAAGGGATCCCTTTCCGATTATATATGGCTATTTCCAAACTATAAATCACTAGAAGCCTGGCCAGCCATTGCCAGCCATTACTGAAATACTGGTGGTCTAAGGTCCAGCTAGGCTTATGCGGTACACAACCTTAAAACCGCCATTGAGATGAAATTCAATTCATGTCCCTTCCCCATCAAATCTAACTCCGATATCCCCAACAAAATTATATCATTAGATAGTGTTACTACTGTTTTCAAAACCTCAGATAAACATATATGTGAATAATGTCTGCATTATAGAAAGCATAACGTGGACAGAATGTTCCCTTTCCAACCTCCCATTCTGCTATCTTATTGGGATTGTAATACAAAAAAAGCAAGTCTTGTAGAACTGTGCTTGTAGCCTAGCTGAAATTAAAATAGATTGTGACAGCTCATACACCTACATAAATGTATTTTCTGTAATCCCCACTTTCATCTGCCATTCTTGGGAGCATTTATCCATGTCATCGGGCATAGCAAAATTAAGGTAATGATAAATCTCCCCAGTAGGGATTGCTTTATCTTTTAATAATCTCTCAATGGTGTCCACTCTCTCGAACCTAGCCCGTCCACCTCCTTTCCGTATGAGAAAATCCTTGACTTGAAGAAAGTTAAAGAAATCCGGCATTTTCCACATTGGCTAAGGGATAAGTCGGGCTCCCTTTGTCGGTTATGTGGTACTGCGCCAGAGGATATGCTGCATTTGGTATGCTCCTGTGATAACCTGTTGGAAGAACGAAAACAACTGCTCAAATTCCTTTTTAATCAGTGTGGGATACGGACATGAAGACACGCAGTTATTACCTGCTTTGCACCCCTTGATCTACAGCTGAACTGTAGTTTTGTGAAGTTTATGAAGGTGGTGGAAAGGAAAATGCCAAGACTTGACTCTTAATTGCCATTTAGATAGTAGTACAACAGAAAACTACACTTTGATTTATGATATACTGGGATTACAAAACTGTATCTATATTCACTTAAGGTCACTAAAAAAAGTATATATTTTTATGATTTTTGTTTTAAAGTTCGTAAAACCTTGATTAACATTTACTGTTTTATCAATGCATGCAGATTTATTTTTAAAATGTATGTTTGTACTGCAATGGTTTTAATTAACTATGCAAAAAAAATGACTTACTTACTTACTGACTTACTTACTGTCACCAATGTGTAAGCATTCCTGTCTGTGTTTTTCCACAAATTAAATGCCTATCACAATTATTTTCCAGAAACAGACTGGCTTACATCCGCATTTGTGAAGAAGTAGGACATCATGCAAATCTGTCACTTTTAACATGAATGAAATTGTATTTTAGAATCAAAAAACATTTGGTATATGTTTTAAATCAAGAATGTAGCAATGTATCTGATGTTACTAGTCATTGTGGCTCACATGATCACTCTTGTTTGCTTTATTTTATTAAAATTTTACAAAGCGCTTGAATGCCCATGGCTTCTTGACGCTGATTTTGGCACAGATAGGTCATACATGTACAATCACTAGTTGTTAAAGAGCAAAGTTTTTAGTGACTTCCTGAACGAGAGGCGATTTGGACGGTCTCTGAGTTTGATGGGAAGGGAGTTCGCTGTTCCTTCTATGAAACTTGGTCCACCCCACTGAGCTCTGTAAGGAATTTGGCACTGGATGATCTTAAGTGTCTTGATGGAAGGTCCCAAATGAAACTCTTTTTCAAAAACTCTGGACCATTGTTGTGCAGTGCTTCAAAAGTTATACATAGAGATTTAAATTGGATCCTTTTGTGAGTTGGGAGCCAGTGTAATTTATTCAATTCTTAGAAGACCAATTTGTATTTTGGAATGCCTAAGCGCATTTTTACGGCCACATTCTAAAGAATCTGAAGTTTCATTATTGTTTTTTTATAATAAGGAATAAGGCATTCCCACAGTCCAGTCTGGACAGGGCCAGTGCAGTCACTACTGTCTTCTGAAGGTCTGAGGGAATCAAAGAACATATCTTCCTGATAATTTTTTTAATTGAAAAACCCCGATGATGTAAGGCATTAATGTGGTCCTTAAACATTAAATGTATCATCAAAAAGTACCCCTAAGTTCTTAGCTTTCTTCACAGGTATAGGGGGAGAGCCCATGTCGCTTGGCCACCAGTTGGGTGCAGGGCCGGACTGGGAACAGAAACCGGCCCTGGCACACTGCTCGACGGGTGAGGGGGAGTGCAGCCGAGCAGTTTGCGAGGGGCGGTTTCGGCCGATTTAGTTACCGGGGCCGATATTGGCAACCCCGGTAAAATAAATGGCCCCCAGTGGCGCAAACCCAGCCCCCTCCCTAGCGGCCTACCGGGGAAACGCCCGGTGCCCACTATGGCCAGTCCGGCCCTGGTTGGGTGTCCAAAATGTGATGTTATTCCCAGGAGAAAGACCTCTGTCTTACCAGATTTAAGCCACAGGCAATTGGTTCTCATCCATTTATTGACTTGATCCATGCAGTTATTAAAGCTCTGCTGTTTCATTTGGATTGCTGGAAATTTTGACAATTCACTAGGTGTCCTCTGCATATGATTTGACCAAGAAACAACAGAATGTCATTAGCTAAGCCAGTGGTGTTACGTATGAATGGAAAAGGGTGGGGCTCAGGGACGAGCCAGGGCCGGACTGGAAACCAAAATCAGCCCTGGCAAAGTGCTCGGCCATCCATCTGGGGGGTTGGGGATGCAGCCAAGCTGTTTGCCAGGGCAGTGGACTGCTGATTTTGTTACAGGGGCCGATATTGCAGCTGTGCTGCAAAAATGACCCTGTAACAAAAATGTCCCCCACCGGGGCCCAAAACCAAATGGTCTTTTTCTGAGGGCCGTTGACCTGCTTTGATACAAGAAATAAAAGAACAAAAACATTGTTTTGTGACTTTTCGTTTATCTGTATTGATGTAACAAAATTTCACTACATCATTCAGAGTAAAAAGTCACTACACAATATATATTTTGTTTCGTTCTGGCAAAATAAACCAATAAATAATACTTCTGTTGTAACCTGTTGACTTCCCTTATCAAACCTTGTCATTTCCTAAAATCACTAATTCAGGACAGTGACATCATCTAGGCCAGGGGGATCCAACATTTTTGATAATCATAGCTACATCTGATCATTGAAAATCTTTGTGAAATACTGAAGGCTAAACAACTTGTGCATTGTAATCAGACACTCCAACTCCCAGCTAGATTGACTTGAAGCCTAATGTCCATAGAGCCAGATACTATGGTTTGAACTAAATACTATGACTAAGGGCACTATGAAAAGCCTGCCATGTTTGTCAGTGAGAGCATGGTCTCTGGGGATGTATGAACATGTGTGAGTATGAAGGTGATATTTATACTGGTGATTGAGAGCCTGTGTCATATGTACTTACAGCACAGGGCATACCTTTCACTATATGCAGTATTTTTATATGAATGACACAAACATACAATTGTATATTCTTTTTATTTGGAGAAATTAAAAGTGCAGATAAATATTTTAACAAACACTACATATCATGGAACATTTTTCTGCACTTATGGCACAGTGTATACTGCCCATTTGGAGTATGGGACCTACTGTTTACATATGCAACACTTTGAAATGGAATAACATTCATATGCAGTGTTAACTCAATAATCAAAGTAACTCTACATTTTATTTTTTGTCCATTTATAAGCATTCAGAAGCATCATTTTGTTCTCAAATCCATGTGTGAGTGGAAAAGTAATCATTTTTAAGAGTCAAACACTTCAGTGCTTCTGTTGTTCACCACTGTCACTCAGCCCCAGTCGTGCCCATCTGTCTGACTGAGCACTGAGCACTGTTCATTGTCAGGTCCTGCTATCTATAGCCTGATGATCATGATGTCAAATGACTGCAGCTTTCCCTGAACTTTGAAATGGAAATATGACCTTGTGGTCAACTGAAAATTAACTCAAGGCTGCAAACTACTCTGAAGGTGCCTCCCAATTGACTGGTTGGAGATACCTGATCTAGGCAGAGTGACATGTGGGATGATACACATGGCAAACATCATTTTTATTTGTTTGGAAAAAAACTACATATATGTACAGTTGTAAAGAAAATATAATGTGTTTTCTAATTTACATGATGTGAAATTTCTTTATTCCACATGAAAATCATTCATATACATAGATACATTTCAAAATACACACAAAATAAAATGTAGGGATTAAGACACACAACACACACACATGTTCTTGACTTCTCAAATCATAAAGTGAGCCCCCCCTCCCCCCCGGAGAGTATCGAACTGCAGCTTTAGTGTGAGCATGTAGATTCATTAATAAGGTTACAGTGGTGGTCTCGAAGCCCAGAGAGATCAACGGGTCCTACAGTTTCTTCCTATTACCCCGATCAAAGGCTCCCGTACGGCCAAAAACAGGGCTCTAGGTTCTGCTACAGTATATTTGTTTACTAATCAGTAAAGATTAAGGCATTGCTCGATGGTTGATAAACCTGGGAGAAAACCCAACTGGACCTTAGATATTATTCGATTAGTGTGAGCCCATTTTGAAGGTCTAGTTAATAAAACCCAACCCAGAACCTTACCTACAGAGTCAATGAGGGAAATGTTGCAATAGCATTGTGGGTTATCCTTGTCCCCCTTTTTAAATATCAGTATAATGGCAACTGTTGACCAAGAAGGCAGCATCCCTTTCCTCCCTGCAGTGTTTAGCACTAAAGTCAAAACCGGGGCCCAAAGATCGATATTATCCCGGAAGAGAGCTGGAGGGATCCCGTTGGCTCCTGGTGCCTTGTTCCGAAACAGTGTCTCAATGCCCCAGTTGACTTCCTCCAGAGAAAAGGTGACTAAAGTGTCACCCAAGCTAGGAGCAATCTTGTTGAGGGTCCCGCTGGAGTGACTGAAGTTTTACATACCAAAAGTGGGTAACCCACTGTTCAGGGGTGATGAGGTGGCATAAGGCAAAAGCAAAGTCTGTTAATGATCTGGCAGAAGAATGTGCTATCCCTCAATTTGCTGGCTTTTGTTAAATCAGCCCGTTTCTGTAACAAGTACCTCCGTTCTTTCAGAGCCCCTTATTGATGCGATTGCAGTTTGCCACCCATTCCCTTTCTTGAGGAGACTGCTTCAGGGCTTTCTTCAGTGTCTGGGAGCACTCAGTGTCAAACCATGTAGGGTGTTTGGGGTGTTGGCCAGTCAGAGGTGCTGTTAGAATTCCGGAGACCGAATGGGTGATAGAGCAAAAAGAGCTTAAAACCTCCTCACCAGGTGCTAAAGGTTCCAGGCATGTTGGTATCTGCTGCTGGCAGGCTACAAAAAGTCATTTGTTAAAAGCCTTAGCATCTATTTCCAGTCAGTGTAAGCGCCTCTGCTGCTCAATTACAGATAATGTTCCCAGGGGCATACAAGAGCCCTCCGAATAGTTCCCTACCACCTCCAGAGTCAGGGACAAAGGGTTGTGGTCACTGAAGGGGCTATGTAAGTTGTTAAAGGAAGCAGGCGGCCAACCTGTGCAGGCTGAAACAAAGATGAAATGAATGACGGTGGTGCACCCCCTTCCTTTGTATGTGGGGGATTTGGGGTTTAGACAGGTTACTCAGTATATCGAAAGTGAAAGCCAGATTGTAAGTATGAAGCAAGCTTTTTATTTCAGCACCTTCTATAGTATGCTTTATGTGCATGCCCTTGGAAATAGTGCAAGGTTGTGTACTAAGTGATGAGTGTGGGGAGTTTAGGCACTGATGTCAATTAAAATCCCCTGGCGAAAAAAAATTACTGTAACCAAGGCCCACCCTCTTTAATAAGTGCAGGGCACCACTTAAGGCTACAACTTTGAGGATCAGCGCTGCCCTCATTTTGCATTAAAAAAAATAATTAGTACCAGAGGGAGAGAGCTTCCCACATGCAGTTTTAGGCCCTGGAACACTGAGGAGTCCCACTTCATGGAGAGAGCTACAAAAATACCTGAATATATTTTTAGCAAAACATAAAATTTGTGTTATTTATCAAAAATAAGTTTGTACATGTTTTGAAATGTTGCCAATTTTCCAATGCAGACATATGAACCCAGGAAGAGTGAAGAAACAACAGCTTAAGTGTTCCACCCATTTCCAGACCATGACACAATGGAAGAATGGGATATTATCCAAAAAGTCAAACTATACTGGATTTATGTCATCAGCTGCAGCCAGATCTCTTGCCTCACAATAGAAATCCCACATCTATTATGCCAATTTTCAAACTCATGACAGTACTTCATTTTGTGGCCACAGGATCGTATCTGTTGGAATGTCACAACTAACTTTCAGTGGTGTATTCAAAGAAGTTATTTCTTCAATGATGAGAAACATCAACAGCTTCATCCAGTTTCCGTGACATGAGGATTTTGCAAACGTCAAGGGAGATTTTTATGCTTTGGGTGATGTTGTAAACCATTTATATTATATTGTTCCTCTATGATCTTATTTACTCTCTATGCTCTCTCCTCATACATTCCAGAATGCCTACCTGACTCTGACTCGACAGCTGATGTTCTACATGAGTCAGTTAGGGGTTTGGTCAACAGGCGTTGGGTTGCTTGCCGCTGTCCTCTTAAATAAATTAACTATACGTACTACAGAAGTGTCAGCAATTTACTTTCAACAATTTGGCGATGATTACCGGCTGACCAGACTTGGAAACTGCTTTTCTTGAGGACAAATGACCCGTTCATCGCTACATTGCGTGAAGGGTCGCTACAGCGAGCTGAACCCTTGGCAAGAGGAACCCATTTAATGAAGATAGTTTCCCTCCTGAAATCCGGGGAGGAGTGAAATCTAAGAGATTGATGAAAATCGGAAAAATCAGGATCGGTTTCATGCTCGATGACATCATCTCTAACTGTGAGTAGAGCGCGCTGCATAGTTATTGTGAACGTATCCTAGCAACGCTCGGCGAAGACAACATTCCAACCCTCGTTGTGAAAACTTCACTATCTGAAGAACAGCTATCCCAGAATTCAGCAGCGCGTAGAGCCTCCGAGTTGCCTCTCGTTGGTGGCAGAGCGTATTACGTGTGTTCCAAGCCTCACGCACTGACGCGAGCGGCCATTTTGATTAAAAACAAAAAAGATCGTTTATTAACAAAGAAGCTCCTGTGCACGGACAACGCGTGATTCCTTCAGTTTAATAGTGACATAAGACATAGGGGGTCATTATGATTGCGGAATTCCCGCATCCTCTGGGCCGGCGGAAGCCACTGCCGGCCCGGAGGATGCGGGAAAACCGCAGCGGAGCCTCCACAGACCCACCGCCAAATTAGGATAGCTGGTGGGTCTGATAATCTGTCTGCAGCTTTTCCGCCGCGGTCGGAAGGCGACCGCGGCGGAAAAGCACTAACATGTCTGGCGGTGTCTATCAGACACCACCAGGCATATTAGGATGTCTGCAATTCTATGCTTTTCCACGGCGTGAAGCATACGGACCTTCACTTCGGGGGCCCGTTGCGGGCCCCCTGGGTGAAGGGGTGGTGGGGGGTGCACATGGGGGGTACCTATGGTACCCCCCTGCATTTGCGTGCACAATGCAGCAGGCACCGCGCGGTGCCTGCCGCTTTGTGCACGCAAATGCTGAGCATGCATTTTTTACATTGGTGCGGGTGCAGCTTAAAGCTGCACACGCCGCAATGTTAGAGATAGAGGATGTGACCGCCACCCTGGCGGTCACATCCTAATCAGATCGGAGGGAACGCCGCAGCCCATGCG
Source organism: Lissotriton helveticus (assembly GCF_964261635.1). Taxonomy (NCBI): domain Eukaryota; kingdom Metazoa; phylum Chordata; class Amphibia; order Caudata; family Salamandridae; genus Lissotriton; species Lissotriton helveticus. Next base: position 95,027,687 of record NC_136062.1, on the reverse strand, counting down.
GACGTTCCCTCCTCCTCAGGGGTCGCGGACGGACTCAAGTCCGTCCGCGATCCTAATCGACCCCTAAATGTGCACAGCGGAATTGTTACTAATTACAAGCATGTCCTATTAACAAGGTAACTTGTTATATTGGAGTGAGTGATTTCATCTACCAGCAGATATCGACTGGTAGTGTTTTTCTATGGTGAACTCAATTTAAGTTACATTATAAAAGAAGTTATTGCATTTGTTTACAATTTCATTGGAGGAAAGTTTATGTCGAAATTTTTAGACCTTCATTTTATTAGCATATTTACAATTTTGGGGTTAGTTTCACTTGGTAATTGATACCTTTAACACTCATGGCGCAACAAGTGAATGTTATACTCCCTCCACCATTCTTGAATGAACCAGGAAATCCACCTATATCATGGGAGGATTGGGTTATCATCTTTGACAACTACTTAGAAGCTCTTGATGGACAAGAGATTTCAGGAAAACATAAAAAAAGCAATACTATTTATTACATTAGGAAAAGAGAGCAAATGGTCAACCTATGCCTCATGAATACAAAGAGGCCATTTGTAGACTTGAAGTGCGTTTCTCGAAAGAAGAAAACCTTGTAATGAACCGTTACAAATTCTATACACATCGTCAGAAAAATGAGGAATCAATAGATGATTTTGTTGCTCATCTAAGAGAGTTGTCTGTCAAATGTACATTTGGAGCTATGAATGATGAACTCATTAGAGATCAACTACTAGTACAATGCAATAACAAAAAGATTCAGGAAAGACTATGGGCAGCAAAGAATCCTTCTCTAAAAGTGGCTATTGAGCTAGCAAAAGTAATAGAGGAATCTGAAAGCTGTATGAATGCCACAGACAACAAAAAAAAGCAACTCACAGCAAGATGCTTCAGAAGTGTCCGATAAGGGCTGTAGTGGAGAAAGTGAGCAATACTTGGAGGAGTCTGTTGCGAAGAACAAATATAAACCAACTATGAGGAAAAACCCTTCAACTAATAAGTTTTGCTCACGGTCTAGAAGTAATAATCATACTTCGGAAGCTAGATTTTGTTTTGCCTCTAACAAGGAGTGTCTCAAATGTGGTAGACTAGGACATTTTTCAAACATGTGTAAGACTAAAAGCAGACAGAAAATTGTGGTTGTTGAAGACTACACTCATGAGAGTAGACATGAGAGAGACAGTATTTTAGTGGTTGATGACATTGACGTAGTTGGAGAGGAGGATAGAACACAAAACAGACCAAAAGCTATTTTTACAATTGATGGATGTGAAGTATGCCTCATGGTCGATACAGGGTCGAGATATACAATTATTCCTCAATCACTTTTCAATAGTCTCTGGAGTGGTAAAGTCTTGGGTAATACCGAAATTTCACCAAGAGGATTGCAGTGTGAAGTGAAGTGAAGTAGTGTGGCTCACTGGTTAGAGGCGGCAGACCCGAGAGCAGAGGACGGCCCGGGACCAGGGTTCGATTCCCGGCGCGGCAGGTTTCTGGACCAGGGTCAGCGGACTCGATAATTCTCTCGCCTTGGTGCCCACTCTGATCAGCGTTCACACTCGGCAACTCTGGGCATTAGCTTGCCTCAACTTCACTAACGGCCCCACCAGACCGCCGGGGATGCCTGGTCTCACCCTGGAGATACCCATTAAGGGACCATCTCTCAGGGAAGCCAGGAAGGGTTTCGCAGCAGTCGAAGCGCCTTGGGACCCTACGGGTAAGTAGTGCGCTATATAAATGCCTATACATACATTGCCATTGTTGGTTACTTTGAATCAAATATTGTTTTTGAAAATAGATCCAATTTTGGTAAAGTATATGTCTCAGTTGATGGTCCTCCAATACTAGGTTGGGTTCATCAATATGACTTGCATATTATCAACATCCCAAGAGCACCTACTCAAGTCATGGTTATTGAGGATAATTCTCTTGATGATATACTGAGAGAATTCAAATCTGTATTCAAAGATGAACTAGGTGAACTTAAAGCTTATTCACATTTCATCCAGTTAAAAAATTCAACACAAATTAAGAAGGATCCCACTCGCAATTAGAGATGAAGTAAAATCCTTGTTAGATGAAATGCTAGAGTGGTGTAATAGAACCGGTTGAGGCATCCTCATGGGTGTCCCCGGTTGTGATCACAAAGAAATCGGACAGAAAATTTAGATTTTGTGTTGATTTAAGATCTCTTAGAAAGTGTGTTGTTGCTGATACTTACCATTTACCAAACATTGGAGAATAGGTATCCACTCTTCAGGGTGCAAAGTTTTTTTTACAAAATTAGACCTAAAGAGTGCGTATCACCAAATTAGAATCCAAGAAAGCTCTAAACATCTCACCGCATTCATGACAACAGAAGGCATCTATCAATTTACACGTCTCCCGTTTGGTTTAATTTCAGCAGCCAGCGTGTTTCAAAGAGAGGTGACTGAGGTTTTTAAGGGTCTACAGAAAGTAGCATTCTTCCATGACGATATTTAGTTTTTTTGGTGATTCTATAGTTGATCACAATTGAGTACTCAAAGATGTTTTGCACAGAAGTTTGGATGCTGGTCTTACTTTACGTAAAGAGAAGTTTTCTTTTCTTGTGCAGCATATAGAGTATCTTGGTCATGAAATATCAGTGTTAGGAGTCAAACCAAAGAAAGATCTACTGGAGGCTATACGTTCTGCCCCGTGTCCAACTGACAAAGATCAACTTAGGTCATTCATGGGACTAATAGAATACTACTCGAAATTTGTAAAAAAAAATTCTGAAAAGACCAAACATTTAAGATCCTTACTTAAAAAAGGAACCAAGTCTGTGTGGGGTTCTGATCAAAATTCAGGTTTCATTCAAACCAAAAAAGAGATCTGTGAAGCCAATGTTCTTGCTCCTTTTGACACTAAACGTGCCTCAGTTTTGATGGTTAATGCCAGTGCAACTGGGTTAGGGGATGTTCTTCTGCAAAAGCATACTGATGGAAGGGTGCAATTGCCTTTGCTTCACGTACCCTTACTTTGTCTGATCAGAACTATTCTGTCATTGAAAAGGAAGCACTGGCAGCTGCTTGGGGTGCACAGTATTTCCGCACAAACTTGTGGGCCACAGAATTTCACCTCAAAACAGATCACAAACCGTCACTTCGCATTCTGTCCGCTGGGGTTGCAATTAAGGGGTCACCAAGGTTAACAAGTTTGGCAGCAAAACTTCAGGAGTATCATTACAAAATTTCACATATTCAGGGCTGGTGTAACTTTCATGCTGACTGTCTATCTAGACTTTCGATTAAAGATAGAGACCTTAGTGAAGATTCTCTTAATTTGGAAAGTAAAGATGAAAGTATTACTTGGATTCATGATGTTTTGTCAGTAGGTGAAGTATCTTTCTCACATGATGAGTTTTGTAAGGCCATGAAAAATGATCACATATTGCAAGAAGTTATACTTATGGTAAAACTAAGTCCAAGACGGGAAAGTTGTTTACACGTATCTGCTCGCCCTTTCTTAAAGGTGCTTGAGGAATTATCAACCTGTGGTGATAATATCCTTATGCGTGACAATAAGACCATTCCCCCTTCTGAGTTGAGGACTAAATTAATAAAAATTTCCCATGAAAGACATCTTGGACAAACCCTAATTCAACACAGTTTAAGAGCCAATTTTTGGTGGCCTGTTATAGATTCTCAGGTGTTTTGTGGGTTGAAAAGTGTCCAACATGCAAGGAAGGGGAGAAAAGATATAAAGTTGCTGTTGGTTCGTCTATGGGCAAATTGGTTTCTCCTGATATTCCTTGGCATACTATTTGTCTAGATTTTATTAGGCCAATGGAAGAACTACTCACTTCTCAGCATTTTGCCATTGCATTTCTTGATGTGTTTACCAAATGGTTAAGTGTGGATTTTGTAAAAGACAGCACCATAACATTTTTAAAATCTCTTTTTCAAGAAGAGGGATATCCTAATGTTATTATAACCGATAATGGTACTCAACTTGTGTCACACAACATGTGTTCATTTCTATCTTGTTGTGGCATCTCACATCACCGTACTTCCCTTTACAATCCACAGGGAAATGGCTTATGTGAGAGAGTCAATAGACTTTTTAAAGGTACAATTCAATTAGCTCACTCAAAAGGGGTTTTAGCCTTCGATCTTGTTCAAGAGATGATCTGTGCATATTGCACAACTACTCAAGGTTCTAAAGATATGTTACCTTTTGAACTCATGCGTGGCAAACTACCAGGTACAAAACTCATTCTTTCGTGGATGAAAGAATTAGTCTCTAAAGGTGATCAGTTAGACGTCCAGGTAACAGGAAAGACTTCAATGTCACACATATCAAAAGGTGACTATGTTAAAGTAAATCCGGGCAGGATTACTAAAGGTTTATTCCAATCTGTAGGTCCTTATTGTGTCAGAGAAGTATTTCCCCACTACATTTTTCTTACTAATGGTGAGAAATGGAACCTTGGCTTTGTACCAAAAAAAGGTATGACGTGCAATGATGATATTTCACATAATTCTATTGATCCTGATTGTAACAGTGGGAATAGTGGCTACATGTTATCTTCTATGGAAGATTCTACTTTATCTCCTTTTCCAGGCAGGAGATGTGATGGTGGAGGTGATGCTCCTGATTCATGCAGTTCTTATGCCTCAAGCAATGTTGCCACTGATTCTTCAATTTCTCAAAATGTTTCTTTGATTGGTAATGCCAGAATTGCAAGGTATCGTAGACCACCTGTTTATCTTAACAATTAATGTTGTGATTAATGTTTTATGCATTTTTATTCCTTCTCATTATTCTTCACATTCAATTTTTTGTTTCTGTTTTTAAAGGAGGGAGAGGTGTTGTAAACCATTTATATTATATTGTTACTCTGTGATATTCTACATGAGTCAGTTAGGCAGGCGTTGAGTTGCTTGCCGCTATCCTCTTAAATAAATTAACGATACTTACTTAAGAAATGTCAGCAGTTTACTTTCGACAGGTAACCTACCACATGTAGTTGGCTTGATGGCACACATATTGCAACCACACACATCAGGGAATTAGTGTACTAGAATTGCAAGAAATTCCATTCAATCTATATGCACATCTCCGGCTTACCTGATTTGTATATCACAAAGTTCTGTCCACATTTCCCCAGTTCAACCCATGATTCCTTTGCACAATAGAACAGCAGCATTCCCCAGCAAATATCGCAACGTAGACATAAGATAGGCCTAGCTTGTTGGTAGGTACACTCTGTCATAATATTGTTTGGTTGACATAAAGTATAATGATCTAAAATTGTGTAATATGTTTTGGCTCGTTTTGTTTTCCCTATAGGAGACTCAGCTTATCCTAACCTACCATGGTTGTTAGCACTTCTGTGGAATCATCTACACCAAGGGAAGTTCACTTCAATGAGTGCATGGAAGAACATGGAGGCCAGCGGAACAAGATTTTGGGTTCCTACATGCCAGATGTCTATGTCTGGACAAGACTGGCAGAGCCCTCGACTACTCAACATAGCCCTGCGATGGAACATCCCATACATTGAAGCTGAAGATGAAACATAACATAGACCTGCGATGGAACATTGCAGATGGAGATGAGATGACCACCAAGAGCCACTGAGTGAGGATATTGAAACACCAAATGAATATTGATAGTGGGAAGAGAAAGGAATTGGCATACATCACGATGCCATTGACAACTTCTTCACAAGAGCGTTAGTATATATTTACATTTTATTAAATGAAATGTTAAAAAAACTTGTAATGTAATGTAATGAGGATAAAAGTCTGTGCTGGACATTTTTTAGAAAAGCCAAATTTAAAAAAAAACAGGGCAAAGATGTTTGTTGAACAAAGTTTTGACACATTGATTACTGTGATCATTTACTTTGTTTAACTTATTCATTTTTAAGGTGTCAATTTTGGAATGTAATTTAATTAATCTTTTAGTTTTGATCTGTTTGAGGGGCTTTCAACATGTCATCTTCATTTGGACATTTAAAAATTGTAGCATTTGCAATAGTACAAAGGAAACATGGATTGATCCTGTGAAAGACAAACACACACACTTTGGGGGCCATATCTTATACAAAGACAACTTGCCACAGTTATTGATTTGTAGGTATTAAGATTACAGTAGACTTGTTTTCTGTTAAATGGTGCCACCGAGCCAATATGTTCTTTTAAAAATGCTTTTACCACATGTGGTACTTGACCCAAAGCATACTAATATCCTTTCACATTGGCTAAATTCAAATTTTTGTGTTAAGTGTATGAAGCTGTTAATGTGTATCATCATTGTAGAAAGAAACACTTGTATCACACTACTTAAGGCTGGTTGTGACATTACACCAGATTCTGCAGCATTGTCCTGGAATGATCCTGTGGTCACAAAATGGAGTTATGCAAGGATTTTCACTATTGGTGTTAATGATGTGGGCTTACTATTCTGAGTCAGAATATCAGGCTCTGGATGATGTCAGAAATAATGATATTTTACCTATTGAATCATCTTTTTTTATTATATCACGGTCTTCTATAGTGGAAATGTCTGGAATTGTAAATGTTAAAATGGCACTGATGATTTGCATTATGCATGGGTTGTAATGTTTTTGGTAAACTATGACAAATATTTCTTTTTTTTAAAAAAATATTCTTTATTCATTTTAGTTACATAACAGTCCACCACTACCCCCACCCTTCCTACCCACCCCCTCAAACAAGTAGAAACTTCAATTCAATAGGTGCCCTAACTCTCATTATCCTATATCGCCCGCCTACCCCATGCCTCTGTTTCCTGCCGCTTTTTGCGAGCAGCTTTCTGCTTTAATGACCTCCTCAGTCCGTATCGCCATATATGGCGACTTCAACTATTGGTTTAACCATGCTGACGCCGGTCCTCACGCCATCGAACTGTTCGAGGCACTCTCTAGCCTCAACTTGACGCAGCATGTCACTTCCCCCACTCATATTGGGGGCAACATTTTAGACCATATCTGGACACAGGGGGTGTCGCTCTCCAACTTGACCATCTCCCCCTGCGTCTGGTCCGATCACTCACTGATCGCGTCATCTATCCTTATAAAGGGCCTGGTCAGGCCCCCCTCCCGGCACGGAGGGGTCGCTCGAAATTGGAAGTCTATCGACCCATCCGCTTTCCTCGCTCTTCTCGCTGAGACTCAGCCTGTACTCTCTGACTCCCTGGATGTCAACACCATGGACGCCAACGTCTCACATTGGCTCACGACGGCTAGCGACGTATGCGCACCTCTTTCCCGCTTTTCCCGCTCACACCCCAACAAGTCCCACAAATGGTACAACCCCACTTTAAAATTACAACATCTGGAGCTGCGCCGACTGGAACGTAGATGGCGGCGCAACTATCTCAGCTCCGACAGGGAAGCTTACGTCTCCGCGCGTAGAGCTTACAAAGCCACCATCATTTCTACTAAGACTGCTTTTATCTCCAATAGAATCCTAACAGCTCCCAACAGATCCAAGGAGATCTTTAAAGTCCTTGGCGAACTGACATCGGACGCCAGGACACTCCCGAGCCCATCCTCTTCCTCAGAGTCATGCACTGCCTTAAACTCATTTTTCATCGACAAAATCATTTCCATTAAAAATTCCATTCCTTACGCTCTTTCCCCAATAACAGCAGCACCCCTCCTTTTAAACACTTCTACCTTCCCTCAGTTCCCCGCGCTTGACTTGGAACCTCTTGTTAAATTGTCCACTCGCGTGAAATCTGGATCCCCCAAGGACTGCTGCCCTCCCTCTGTGCTCCGCGATATCTGCCAAACCGTCCCACATTGCATCCTCCCTCTTCTTAACTCCTCCCTCTCCTCGGGCATAGTCCCCAGTTCATTTAAGGAGGCCGTACTGTTACCTCTCTTAAAAAAACCTGGCGCCGACTCAGCGACTTTGGCCAATTATCGCCCTATATCCCTCCTGCCCTTTCTCTCTAAAACACTGGAGGCTCACGTCACGACCTGCCTCTCGCAGTTTATTGAGGAGACCAACTTTCTGGCGCCCAACCAGGCTGGGTTCAGACCAGCCCATTCCACGGAGGCTGTGATCCTTGCCGTGCTGGACAACCTTAGATGCAACGATGATAGAGGGCAACCCCAGGCATTAGTCTTGCTCGATCTATCGGCGGCATTTGACACGGTGGACCATAACATCTTAATCCACCGTGTCGAGTCCGCCGGAGTCTGCGGGGTTGCTCTGTCCTGGATCACATCCTTTTTAGAGGAGAGATCCCAGGCAGTTAGCATGGGCCCCTTTCGTGCCACCAGCGTCTCATCATCTTGTGGGGTCCCTCAAGGTTCTTCCCTGTCTCCCCTTCTTTTTAATTTGTACCTTAAACCCCTCCTTCACTCTTTAGGTAAGTGGGACATCACCGTGTTCAACTACGCGGATGATCTACAGATTATTTTTCCCCTCACTACTCCCGACGCCGCCAAAAACTTTCAGACAGTCTTGTTACACATCCAGCATTGGATGAACCAAAACCAACTCAAGCTCAATCCGAGCAAGACTGAGCTTCTCCTTCCTGGGAGAAGTGCCCCTTTTTGGGGCCCTCAGTACTGGCCGGTTGAGCTCGGAACACCTCCCTCTCCTGCTGGATGTGTAAAAAGCCTCGGGCTCCTGATTGATTCCGGACTTTCTCTCAAGGCTCAAGTGAGCGCAGTAACATCTTCCTGTATGTTCCAGCTCTACAGGATACGGAAAGTCGCCCACCTTTTGTCGCCTGAAGCCTTGTTGCAAGTGCTAATTGCCCTGGTGATGTCCCGGTTGGACTTTTCCAACTCAATTTATTACGGTCTTCCCAAATCTCAGCTGTCCAGGTTACAGATCGTGCAAAACCAGGCAGCTCGGCTCGCTTTTAGGATCCCCAAATGGCAGTCGGCTCAACCTCTGCTACGCCGCCTTCACTGGTTACCAGTCAGTGACAGAATCACTTTTAAGGTTCATTGCCTGGTCTTCAAAGCCCTCGCTGGTCCCTCCCCTGCCTTCCTTAAGTCCTTAATCAATCCCTACTGTCCTTCTCGCACTCTTAGGTCTACTCATCTCCAACTTCTTGTTGTTCCTCGTTTCAATCTCTCTAGATCAGGCGGTCGCAGCTTTTCTTGCTTAGCACCTAAGCTGTGGAACTCCCTCCCACTTTCACTCAAGTCTTCCTGCTCCCTTCTCTCCTTCAGGAAATCATTAAAAACACTACTCTTCCCTCCCCCCCACTAATTTCTCTCATCTTTTCTGTTTCCTCCCTTCCTTTTCCGAGTCCGTCAGCGCCAGGAAACTCATGGTGACAGTGCGCTCAATAAATTCATCATAACATAACATAACATAACAAATATTCAAATACATTACATTACATCATTTCATTTTTATATAACTACATATGTCAAAGGAAATATATCAATACAATACAGCCCACACTAAGACAAATCCTATATGAGGATCCTAAAGTGACATGTGCCAACTTCCTCATTACTATATAAAGGCCATACTTCACCCAGAGACACAAGGGGAAATAATAACCAAAAATCTATCCTGCTACTCCTTGGCCTTGAATCCACTCAATCAAGGTATCCCTTTACGATTTTATATGGCTATTTCCAAACTATACATCACTAGAAGCCTGGGCAGACATTGCCAGCCATTGCTGAAATACTGGCGGTCTAAGGTCCAGCTAGGCATATGCATTACACAACCTTAAAACCGCCATTGAGATGAAATTCAATTCATGTCCCTTCCCCTTCAAATCTAACTCCGATATCCCCAACAAAATTATTTCATTAGATTGTGTTACTACTGTTTTCAAAACCTCAGATAAACATATATGTGAATAATGTCTGCATTATAGAAAGCATAACATGGACAGAATGTTCCCTTTCCAACCTCCCATTCTGCTTTCTTGTTGGGATTGCAATACAAAAAAAGCAAGTCTTGTAGAACTGTGCTTGTAGCCTAGCTGACATTAAAATAGAGGGTGACAGCTTGTTGGTAGGTACACTCTGTCATAATATTGTTTGGTTGACATAAAGTATAATGATCTAAAATTGTGTAATATTTTTTGGCTCATTTTGCTTTCCATATTGGAGACTCAGCTTATCCTAACCTACCATGGTTGTTAGCACTTCTGTTGAATCAACTACACCAAGGGAAGTCCACTTCAGTGAGTGCATGGAAGAACATTGAGGCCAGCGAAACAAGATTTTGGGCTCCTACATGCCAGATTTCTATGTCTGGACAAGACTGGTAGAGCCCTCGCCTACTCAACAGATCAAGTGTGCAAAATCACCATGGCATGCTACATGTTACACAACATAGCCCTGCGATGGAACATCCCATACATTGAAGCTGAAGATGAAACATAACATAGACCTGCGATGGAACATTGCAGATGGAGATGACCATGAAGAGCCACTGAGTGAGGATATTGAAACGCCAAATGAAAATGATAGTGGGAACAGAAAGGAATTGGCATACATCAAGATGCCATTGACAACTTCTTCACGCGAGCGTTAGTATATATTTACTTTTTATTAAATGAAATGTTAAAACAACTTGTAATGTAATAAGGATAATAGTCTGTGCTGGACATTTTTTTTTTAGAAATGCCAAATTAAAAAAAATCCAGGGCAGAGATGTTTGTTGAACAACATTTTGACACATTGATTACTGTGATCATTTACTTTGTTTAACTTATTCATTTTTAAGGTATCAATTTTGGAATGTAATTTAATGAATCTTTTTGTTTTGATCTGTTTGAGGGGCTTTCAACATGTCATCTTCATTTGGACATTTAAAAGTTGTAGCATTTGCAATAGTACAAAGGAAACATGGATTGATCCTGTGAAAGACAAACACACACACTTTGGGGGCACATATCTTATACAAAGACAACTTGCCACAGTATTGATTTGTAGGTATTAAGATTACAGTAGACTTGTTTTTTGTTGAATGGTGCCACCGAGCCAACATGTGCTTTTTAAAATGCTTTTACCACATGTGGTACTTGACCCAAAGCATACTAATCTCTCTTCACATTGGCTAAATTCTAATTTTTGTGTTAAGTGTATGAAGCTGTTAATGTGTATAACTATTGTAGAAAGAAACACTTTTATCACACCACTTAAGGCTGGTTGTGACATTACACCAGATTCTGCAGCATTGTCCTGGAATGATCCTGTGGTCCCAAATGGAGTTATGCAAGGATTTTCACTATTGGTGTTAATGATGTGGGTTTACTATTCAGTCAGAATATCAGGCTCTAGATGATGTCAGAAATAATGATATTTTACCTATTGAATCATCTTTTTTTATTATATCACGGTCTTCTATAGTGGAAATGTCTGGAATTGTAAATGTTAAAATGGCACTGATGATTTGCATTATGCATGGGTTGTAATGTTTTTTGTAAACTATGACAAATATTTCATTTTAGTTCCATAACAGTACACCACTACCCCCCATCCTACCCACCCCCTCAGACAAGTAGAAACTTCAATTCATCAAACATAAATATCCAAATACATCACATTTTATCATTTCATTATTATATAACTACATATGTCAAAGAAATATATCAATACAATACAGCCCACACTAAGACAAATCCTATATGAGGATCCTAAAGTGACATGTGCAAACTTCCTCATTACTATAGAAAGGCCATACTTCACCCAGATACACAAGGGGAAGTAATAACCTAAAATCTATCCTGCTCCTCCTTGGCCTTGAATCCACTCAATCAAGGGATCCCTTTCCGATTATATATGGCTATTTCCAAACTATAAATCATTAGAAGCCTGGCCAGCCATTGCCAGCCATTACTGAAATACTGGTGGTCTAAGGTCCAGCCAGGCTTATGCGGTACACAACCTTAAAACCGCCATTGAGATGAAATTCAATTCATGTCCCTTCCCCATCAAATCTAACTCCAATATCCCCAACAAAATTATATCATTAGATAGTGTTACTACTGTTTTCAAAACCTCAGATAAACATATATGTGAATAATGTCTGCATTATAGAAAGCATAACGTGGACAGAATGTTCCCTTTCCAACCTCCCATTCTGCTATCTTATTGGAATTGTAATACAAAAAAAAGCAAGTCTTGTAGAACTGTGCTTGTAGCCAAGCTGAAATTAAAATAGACTGTGACTGCTCATACACCTACATAAATGTATTTTCTGTATTCTTCACTTTCATCTGCCATTCTTGGGAGCATTTATCCATGTCATCGGGCATAGCTAAATTAAGGTAATGATAAATCTCCCCAGTAGGGATTGCTTTATCTTTTACTAATCTCTCAATGGTGTCCACTCTCTCAAACTTAGCCCGTCCACCTCCTTTCCGTATGAGAAAATCCTTGACTTGAAGAAAGTTAAAGAAATCCCTCTGTTCAATATTGTATTCCTTTTTCAACTCGTCAAAGGAGTAAAACCCTGAGGGGGAGAAAAAATAGCCAATCTGATCTATTCCTACCCTAGTCCATTTTTCAATATAGTAATTGCCAAAAAGCTCGGTAGATTGTGATTATTAGATATGGGTGTATAAAAGGAAAGTGTGCCAATTCCCAGAATTCTGTGTACAGCACTCCACACTTTAAAAATAGTAAAGAGAGTCTTAAAGCAGACTTTTTTATAATACCTGTCATGTAGTTGGTGGAAAATACATCCTCCTCTTTCCCCTTCATGAGTTTAAATGGAGATGGAACCTTGTCCGTTCATATTTTATCAAGATTTGCCCTTAACAGCTCACAGCTATAAATCAGTGTGTTAGCCCAATAGTATAGTTTTAAATTTGGGAGAGCCAATCCCCCTCTCCCTTGGTAGGGAGAGAAACCTAAGGTCTCGTCGAGGTAGAGAGTAAGCTCAAATAAACCAGGAGAATACATTTTCTATTATTTGAAACCATAGGGGAGTAAATTCCAGATATATGGCCCCAAAAAGTATAGAATTTTTCCCGAAAAAAGCACCTTTATTACATTACACCTGCCGCCTATAGATACATGTAAATTATTTAACCTAGCAAGGTCTTTATTGTTTTTTTTCCAAGAGAGGCTCCATGTTATCCCTAACCACATTGTCTAATCTTGCCGACAAACTAATATGGAGATATATGGCCTTTTTCACTACCCGGCTATCTGTCATCTTAACTTTATCATTAAGAACAATCTGTGTCTTATCTCTGTTCAGAGAATATCCAGAAACACACCCCAAACGGCCAGCCTCATCCTTGATTGCCTCTATTGCGGAACTTGTTTCAGGTATTACAAGAGCGATATCGTCCGCATAAGCCAAAGTCTTAGGTGCCCAAATTTGCAACCAGATAAATGGATCGTTAAAAACCTTGAATAAAAGAGGGGAACATGGACAACCCTATCTGGGTCCAAGAAAGTTTAAACAATTTTCAGAGAGAGTACCATTCACCATTTCTGCAGCCGTTGGTTCAACATATAATGCTTTGACTGCCTAAATAAAACCATAAAACCATCCCCAATACCAATTGTAGACATTGCGATCCAGAGATTGTGCCAGGAGACCCTATCAAAGGCTTTCTTCATGTCTAGTAGGATAAGAGCCATAGGGTCTCCTGGAGAATTGGTAACATCAACCAGTGATATAACTCTCCGAAGATGATCTATTATAGACCTCCCGGGAATAAACGGTAATGGTGCACTGAAATAATCTTATAGATTATAATTGCAAATTACCTAGGCAACAGCTTTGAATACATTTTTGAGTCACCATTTATCAGGGTTATTGGGCGGTATGAACCCAATTCCAGCGACGATTTTTACCTTTTATTTTAAAACACGATTTTAGCTGAGGACCATGAGCCAGGGGATTGTCCACCATTAAAAATATGTAAGAATAATTCATTTATAATTTCTCTCAACTGGGGGGAAAAGGTGAGATAAAATTTAGTCGGGATCCCATCTGTCTGGACTGCTTTCTCCCTTGCTAAGAATATTCAGGGACAATAAGATCTCAGCCCAATAGTAAGAGTGGTCTAATTTTTCTTGGTCCTCCTTGGAAAACTTTGAATATGGAGCTGAGTAAAGATATTCCATAATGCCGCTCTGTTCAATCCCAGTACTAGCCATATGTAGGGTTGGGTAATACCCCTGAATGCAGCCCTAATCAAGTCTGGATCGGTGATCTGCCCTAAATTGAGATCTATTATTTCTCGGTTAAATGTTATTTGTTGCCTGGTCCGTACTGCCAGATGATGACCGATCAGTTCACTGAGCTCATACACTGCTTTCTTTTGAGTTGTTAATTTACTTGCCTAAATCACTAAGATGTCAACCATAGCTTCTTTGGGTATCACCACTCGTTGCTATTCTACCTCCAAATCCCCTCATGAACAGCCCTTACTGAACCCTCTTCAGCTGCCACTAAATCATCCTGTAGATACCTAATTGTTTGTTTATTGCATTTGTTATAATTTAGGGAGTATCTCAATGTTGCCCCCTCGGCTACCCACTTTCATGGCGTCCCACACCACCTCAATTGAAGTACTCCCCAAGTTATCCCACAGAAACATAGGAATCCATCGCCTCGTGTGTGTACAATATTTCTTCATTTAATAATAGTGTTCTCTCAAGAGTCTATAATCTTGATTTGGTGTTAAACATATCCACCTCTAAATCAAGATTAAGCGGGATAAAACCTGTGGTAGATTCTCTATATTGCAATTCGAGCTTATTGTATTAGACACAAACATGTAATCAAGTCTAGCATTGGTCATATGCAGATTAGAAACATAGGTAAGTACTGAATCGTTTGGTTTTAGCATATGCCAACAACCAATCAAACCATGAGCCGGACATAAATTCTTCAATGCCTGAGTCACCTTCGGTTTCCTGCCCGTATACTCCCACCCTGCCTCCAGAGACCAATAACATGTTAACTTGCTATTACAATCCCCACATACGATAAGTGGGAGTGGCCAATGGGCAAGTTCACTAGAGCTGGTGTCAAGCACACAGGGGTCATCACTATTACTCCCATATAAGGTACAGAGTGTCAGTTTCTCTCCCAAACTTAGGGGCATATTAGCAAGGGCACTATCGCTGCTTTAGCGGGACTTTTTTCCGCTAAAGTGGCGATAATTTTATCGCCCTATTAGCAAGCTGTCGCTAACAGCAGTTAGTGACAGCTTTTAGGTGATAGCGACCGATTTGGGCCCACTTTGCATGTCAGCGATATTTATCGCTAATGACATGCAAAGTGAGCGTACCCAACCTGTTAGCGACTGAAAGCAGTCTCTAACACAGCGATCGCCTATTAGCAAAGCAGGCTGTGCGATTAAAAAAGTTGCGCTAAGCGCGATTATCGCTAGAATCTAACGCCTGCTCAGACCATGACTTAACCTGTATATCCAATGGGAGGTGTATATTCAGGTTAAGTCCCCATTAGTGTTAATGCCTGAATATCGCTGGATTTCCAGCGATATTCACTATTGAGCCGCTATCGCCGTATATTTTTTCGCATTAGAGATAAACGTTGCTACTAGCATGTTATCTCTGCGATAGGCAGCGTTAAAGAAAAATGCACTAAGTGCATTTAGCGATAAATATTGCTATTTGTTGCTAATATGCCCCTTAGTTGGCACTCTGTGATAACCCACAAACCAAACTTGTCCGAGGGTGACCGTGTAAATTGGATCCCGCTTCCTTTGTCTAGTATGGCTATGCCCCAGACCCTGCCTCCCTGCATTGTTGCACTAATTACCTATACCGCAGTTATTTTAATATATGCAATTGTGACCTTTCAACATGTGTTTTCTGTAGGCAGATATTTGCACTAAACATTTGTAGCCCACTTGCAACATTCTGCCTTTTCTTAGTGCCATTGAGTCCACAGATGTTAATAGTAACTACTCTCATTATACCCATAACTAATGATGACATTAACCTGACTCAGGAGCCACATAACTTCACAACCATTCCACCAAATAAATGCCCATATATTTTTAGAAAAAGTGAAAAATACACAATTAAGACAATTCCCTTTGTTACCCGTCTGAGGGTTCTTTTCCCCCACCAGTTTCCCACCCTCCACCAGCCACTACAACCTCGGCAACCAGGCTCAGCCATGAGCCTGTGTGAGGACGTCTGGGCCACTCCTCCTATCCTTCCACCTCTCTCCCTTCCCATTCATAATCTCAAATAATCAATAAACAAATATTATCTCCCATAAAGCTATATTTCCAACAATTGGGATGCAAATATTTAGCCTTATTATTTTGCCACAGGGGGCCCCCTATAAAATATCATCCAAGAGCTTCTGGGCTTGAATTTCAGAGGTGAAGCAAACATTCTGACAATGATAGACTACTTTCAGCCAAGCCAGGTATTGTAAGAATACTACTGCTCCTGCGACTGAAGAGGAGTAATAAGCTGTCTAAGCCGCCATCTCCTCTCAACAGTTGCATGCGCAAAATCTGGTCTAGAGAAGAGTGAGCATCCCCCAAAACTTATTTTGCTGTTAGGGCTGGCTAAATCATAAACTGCCTGACGTAGCAAAAAGTTACCAAAACAAACCAAGATAGCACGAGGTCGTGCTGGCTCGCTGGATGCCTGCCTTGATAATGACCGAGGAAATCGATGGACATGTTGGACCTCCTTGTCCCAATCCCAAGAGGATAGTTTGGGGAGGGAACCCTTCAACATATTAATTATACATTTTGTCATGGGGCTGCCCTCACAACTCTCGATGACCCCAAGCAGCCTTAAATTCTAATGGTGCTGGCAGTTTTCATAATCCTCTATTTTACACATATACTCCTGTGATGTGGGTTGAGTATTCAAGGTTTCTACTACATGTTCAAGTGCTTCTGTTCGCGTCTCAACGATATTTAGTCTCTCTGAAATATAAGCGCAGATTTTTCCCATCTTCCTTACAGACCCTTGGTGTTTTTTCGAAGCCAGCCGTGCCTGTCGATTATCGGCTTTAACATCTTCCTGAAATGATCGCAGGGATTATAGAATTAAAGATAGTGGGAGGACGGCTAATTTTTCATTGTTTGATGGTTCCAGTTCTACCCCCAGGTTCCCAGTTGAAAGCTTTTTCTTATCACTTGCAGCTTCTGGGGGTAGCCATTGCGTAGCTGAATAATCCCAGTTTCTCCAAGGTCTCATTGTCATGAGTCTCCATACCACCTGGGCTGTTCTTATGTGCTTTGTTCCCAGATGACCATTTGGGTTTTTTGGGGATGACTACCGTCTCTTGAAAGCTACTATTACTTGAAGGGGAGGTCCCACCATCCCTTATTGCCGATACACCTGTATCAGAAACCTCTGAATCCTCAGTCAAGGAAAATACTTTTTCCGTATGGTCCGGGGACAGACATCACACCTTAGTGGGTTTTTGTTTAGGTTCGCCATCCCTAGATGCACAGGGTCCGTCTTCCATTCTTATATCTGGTGTCAAATCAACCCTGTCTTTGACTGGCATATCAGAGAGCATATCAAGAGAACAGCCATCACTAGTCACTGTTTCCACCACCCAACTGGTTTGTAGGAGTGCCTCTAGGATGGTAACGTCATAAAATATCTGTTCATCCCCTTGATCTCTAGGTGTATCAGTATGAGCAAAATCGCCCACTCTTTCTTTGCTTCCCTTTTTAACCTCCTCATGCCCAGTATTTTAGTTTTTCCCAGTCTCTTGGGTAAAGAAAATGCTCAGAATAGAATGTTGTGACCCTTCAGACGCCCCAGATGCTGGCATACACTGAGATATAGTTATCTTGTGTGAATCTATTTCCCCCCCCCAGTTTTTCTCCCTTACCGGCACAAGCTTCTCCTTTCTTACCACCTGATTTAGAGTCTGTACCCTGGATCCAATCCTCCCGCAACAAAAGCACGCCCAGCACCCGACTCGCCACTCAGCATGGATGCTACTGCAGAAATCTCCAATCCGGCCACATCTCCAATTCATGACCTGCTCCGTAGAGAATTCATCCAGGAGAGGAGAGAGGTAAGGGGTGGCCTCACTCACACGCCAATTTGCCATCCGGCTTTTTTCTCCAGAACAAGTTTCAAACAACAAACAAACATTTCTTTCTAAGAATTTGATAACATATATCAGTTGGGTTTGTGTTATTTGATCTTTTTGGTCATTTTTTGATAAACATTAGCCACATGGCATTTATTTATGCATAAGCAATCATTACATTTTTACCGGGAAAAAATTGATAAAGCAGTTAAGAAAAAAATACAGCAACAAAACAAACTAAAGAAGGATGTAAACATAAAAGCTAACACAAATTCTAAAAGTCAATCATGGTGAATTAAGCTATTACTGAAGAGCCAAAAATGTTCAAAATTCAATGTCCAAAATACAACTGGCATCAGAAAGATAAATGGGTCTAGAAAATAGTATGGGGTATTAGCGTATAGTACATACATATGCTCGGATAAATAAGTAATGGTCATTGTTTTGTATTTGTCGTTTTCTAGAGTAACCCCTGACGAAGGGCGCACATAGCCTGAAATGCATTGGGTATTTTAATAAAAACTCTGCCTTGGACGAATCCTGCATCAGTCTTGTTTTTGCTAGAGGTCCGGATGGACACAGCGTGAACAATAGAAACATGGGAAAATGGCATACAATCCAGAGGGCAGATTCAAGGAGAAAAAGTTGCAGCATATAAAATGGATAAACATGATGGTTAGGTTTGATAAATGATGAAGAA
This sequence comes from Lissotriton helveticus, assembly GCF_964261635.1. NCBI lineage: Eukaryota > Metazoa > Chordata > Amphibia > Caudata > Salamandridae > Lissotriton > Lissotriton helveticus. The sequence goes on along the minus strand of NC_136062.1, from coordinate 95,008,976 downwards.
AATTTGGTTTACAATTAAGCACAAATGATTGCCATGCTGGCGCGATTAGCAGTGCAGTTGACTGGGGAGAGAAGACGCCCCTCCCTTGCAAAGTGAATCACTTAGGTGTCACGTGGGCAGGACACCTTGTCAATTTTGCACGCACTCTTTAAACACAGAAGGATAAAGCTGAACACATTGAATACTTGGAGTGCATTCCCATCCCCCTATATTTACATGATCTAGAAAATAGTACACAGAGTAAATGGTAGTCACACACTGGAGGAAATTAGGACCTGCGTCCCTTGGTGGTGGTCTTGCCATCCTCTTCTGGTGATCTGGATCCTGCCGGGGGCTGGTGGATTCACATTTGCAGGGACTCAGGTAGGTGCAGGTGTTGCCTCTTGCAGTAGAGCCTCCCTTTCTGTGGCTGATGCCAGTGTAATGGGCCAGATATTTTACATATGGGTGTGGCTCACTGGTTAGAGGAGGCAGACCCTGAAGCAGAGGTCAGACCTGGGACCAGGGTTCAATTCCCGACGCGGCAGGGTCTTGAGCCCAAATATCCACGGACTCGATAATTCTCGTTTCGGTGCCTACTCGAATCACGGGTTCACACTCTGCAGCTCTGGGCATTAGCTGCTTAATCTCCACTACGGCCCCCCCGCGGCGGGATGCCTGGCTTTCACCTTGGGGATGCCCAGTACGGGTATCTCACAAGGAAAAAAGCCAGGACGGGTTCCCAAGGCAAGCGCCGAGATGCCTACGGGTAATCGAGCGCTATATAAGAACGCATAATAATAATAATAAATGTCATGCAGCACCCCAATCAGAGAGCCCAAATTAAAGCTCAGATTCTCCATTTGTACATTGTGCTCCCTCTGCAACTGTTGCATCTCCCAGAGCTCTGTAAAAACCTGGCCCATCATGTCTCGGGACGGAGGGAGGGATCCTAATGCTTGGGCGATAGTGGTCTGGGTGACAGTGAACCCAGTGGGCTCATTTTGCTGCGCCTCAGATTCCCTCCCTTGACCCCTATCCCCGCTGCCTTGTGACCTTGACCCATTGTGCCCCATTCTACTGGTTCCTGTCTGGAATGGAGGTGGTGATGGTGTTGTTGACTTGCAGCCTAGACAGGGGGGCACAAGAATGGGGTGATATTGGTTTAGACACAGGAAGTGGAGGTAAGCATAGGATGCGGGGTGGTAACAGCTGAGGTGTAGGCCGAGTGTGACTCCCTGGAGCTGTCTGCCCAGGCAGACCAAGGGCCGGCTGCTCCTCATTATCTGGACTTTCATAAGTGGAGTCATCCCTGAAGGTTTGTTCTTGGTCTAGAGTGGAGGTATCCTCAGTGGCAGTTAATTGTCCATGTAGTTTGGGTATTGGACCTATAATGAATGTCAAAAGAATTAGAAAGTTGTACAAATTTGAAATATATGTCAAGCTTGAAGCATATAATGAAGAATAAAAGGAAAAAGTGAATTAATGTAATAAATGTACCTTTCAGTGATATTATGATAAATTACCGAAACAGTTTAAATTACACACAAAACAACTTCAAAATAGCAGGTTAAAAGATGTCCTGAAATAAAAAAAAATTGGAAAATATACACAAGATATACCAAAGATTCAATACAACACAGTAGAGAGATGACATGTGACAGAAACGATTCCAAGGCCTAGCAGGCAAACATTCTGACAGTTACACAATTTAAGAGGATATATAGCTTTACTCATCATATAAACATTGTAGACTACATTTATCCACAAAATTGATTAAAATGACAACTGATAATCAGCATAAAAATTAAATACCTTCACAATTGTAAGTCAGAGCACTTTGATTTGTGAAATAAATACCATCAATTCAATGAGATACTAAGGTAGAACAACATACATTAAACACAAACACATTCAAGAACATAGCATGAAATAAGAGATTGTTAAACTACATTAAACCTCAACATATATGAAAATGTGACAGAAAACAGAAAAAGAGCAACATTACATTGCAATATTATTTTCATATAACAAAAACAAGGCATCATGGTAGTTGTAGTCATTTCAATTAAACATGTGCAAAAGTTGCAAAATAGTAAGTTAAACACACCTAGTCAAAATATGCAGTAAGAACAAAAAACTCACGTTTAGAATATAAAACACTTATATGAAATATGTTACTTATTGTAAAAGCACCATTGCATCATGTGAACTGTAATAGAGATTGAAACCTGTAATATTAATTCCAGCAAAATACATTCAAGCAAAATGACAACACAAAAACATTATACTAACATATCTAGGTTAATTTGTTTAACAAAGATGCAAAGCACTTAGCAACAGCTAATTCAAATCTGCAACTTACCAGTGTCTACTCCACCAGAGATTCCTCTCAAACATTCAGGATGTAGTATTTGCAAGACCTTCTCCTTGGGAAAAGTTCTAAGGGAGATGCTGGGAGATGCACCACCAGTCCTCTGGGCTTCAAGATGATGCTTTAAGGACGGGGAACGCTCCCTCCCCCGCAGGTTATTCCACATCTTCCTAATATCCTCCTGTGTGTGCAGTTTGTTTGCTATAACATTGACTGACAAATATTCTGGCCCACATTTGCCTTTTCTAAGAAATGGTTGAATTTAGGAGTTAGGCTCCAAACAATTGTGGCTCTACTCTAATAATTTAATCCACTGTGACAACTCTCCCTCTGTAAAATGGAAATGTTATCTCCCTGTCATTTTCCCAAAAAATGAGAATTAAATACTTTTGATTATCCATAAGGAAATAAAAGAAAAAAGATAAAAGGGGCAAGAATCAGAGAAAACAAAAAACAGAATAACTGACTACACAGACAAAATGTCTGCTTGCCAATATTGTGCTGCAGTGCAATGGCAAAGGATAATGGCCTGAAATGGAGTGTGTTTTATAGGGTGCTATAGATATGCAAACAATTAAGCAAAACACATTGTTTGTGTGATGCTAGCATTCATCCTTCAGCCACAGGAATAGTCCAATGTTATACGCGTTCCCAAACTGAATCACTCTGCAGCAACCCTCCACTAAAACACCGCTAACACAACTGTGAAATCTAAATTCGCTCAGCGAAATCCCACCACCCTGATGGCGACGGAGTAATGTTAGCCAGCAAAGAAGTCCACTACGTCACAGCGGTGAACCATTTACACAACAGGAAACATTCTGTCGACACGGACGGCAGTTTAGCCAGCACACATCTAAATGGGGCAGGTGGGATTTCGTCCGCTTGGTGAAGTACTTGTAAACTCCGTCATGGAGGGACAACGGTACTTCCACCAAGATCTAAATAAGGCCGTATGTCCGGAGGTAAACCTTTTACTGGGACCTATCCCTGAACCTATCCTACCAGCACTCTTTTGTCAGCCTAAAACTTGACTTTGTCCTGATTGAGTGCAGCCGAATAACCGTGAATGGCACTTCAAGCTTTTTGGCAATAGAAAGCAAACGTTTCTGATTTAATCTTAAAGAATTTATATCTCTGGTTCCCTGCATTGTATTTTTGTCATTTTGAAGCAAATTTAAAGATAATAATACTTTCTATGTTTATACATTGGTGTTGAATTTTTATTATCCTTTGTCTTTTACATATTTACTGTTTTGTTGGTATTAAATACTTTATACATGCCAGCCTCCTATGTTAAACCTGATTGTTCATTTGTCAATCTACCAAGAGTTGAAGAAGGATTAATTTACTGAGACTTGACTGAGCCTATTAGTGATTGTGCGATTAATATAAACTGAGGGTGAATACCCCCACCTGCAAATAACCCACTTTCCTTCATTTGAAATTCAGTCTAAATAATTGCTAAGGTTGATGTGCTTTACGAATGTGTCCTTTTTTGGTGCTGGGATGGAGTAGTTTAGCAGGTTTTGTTTTTGCAGCTTGAAAAGGTCATGATTGAGTTGTGAGAAAATAGCAAATGAATGGAATTACTATTTAGTAGCCTCTATGTTAGTTGAAGGGGGCTTAGAACTTGAGAAGGAGGGCTTCAGAATGTTCAAACACTTCACCAAAAGGTGTAGAATAGGGTGTTGTGACTTGGTGACCTGTTGTTAGGGCATTAGGGTGGAGGGTAGAGGGCCAGGAAGGATGGGGTCGGGCTAGGGTATATTGGGTTGTGAGTGAGGTGGGGGTGCTGCAGGAGCTAGGGTTGAGGGTGATCCTAGTAGCTGAGGCAGATATTTGGGGGAAGAAAACTATTTTTTGCAGGAGCTGGTCAAAGCATTATAATATAGTTATATATTCGGGATGGTAAAGTAGTTGCAAAGTGCTGTAGCTATAGGGTGGGATCATGATTAGTTAAACATTTGGTAAAAGTAGTAGGATTGTTTCAGTGAATGTTAACAAACTGAATATTCCACATAAAGACTGTTATTCAGTGGCTTGTGGAACAGAAAGCAATTCTTATTTTGTTGCAGGGAACTCATGTTAAAAACCGAAAATATTTGCAGTAGATTGGTGCCATTTCCAACTTCTGTTTCACTCCTCTGCTTTTTTTTAAAGGGGTTATTGTTCTTGCAATAGGAAGTTTTTAGGTAGGGCATGGTAGGGGGTGTCTAATTTGTCTGATAAGTGGGCAGTGGTAGAAGTTCAAGTTAAAAGTTTTCTATTTATTTATTCATTTATTAAGGAGTTTTATATAGCGCTTGCCAGACCAGAAGGTAACAGAGTGCTTTACAACACAAAAGTAAACACAAATTACAGCAGTGAAACCACAAGTTGCAGAAGAGGGATATATGCGTTGTATTACGATAGAGGGAAGGTTTCATAGTCTTGTAATAGTGAACACAGTTGTTCTAGCCGCGCAACCTCCCGATCCAGACGGTTGATAGGGAAGAGACGGGCTAGTTGTGAGGTAGAGGTCTTGGTTATACAGTGTCATTGTGCAGTGATGTGCACGATTTTGGGTTTGTGTTTCAATCTATCCATTTGGGAAGGAACTATTGAGGTAGAGGTCTTTGAGATGCATTTTGAATTTTAGAAAGGAGGGGATCATCCTGATGTGGACTGTGATGGAGTTCCATATTTTGGGTGCATTTCCAGAGAAGGATCTGGCTGCAGTTTTTTCTTTGCAGGTTTTCGGCGGGATGAGTTGGAGAGTATTGGAGCTCCTGAGGCTCCTTATCTGACCGGCCTTCGTGAGTTTGGAGGCCAGGTAGGCAGGTTTCCCTGTGTGGAGGACTTTGTGCGTGAGCAGGCAGTTCTGAAACTGTCTCTTAATTCAACTGAAAGCCATTTCAACTCTCTGAGTGCAGGAGAGATATTCTCTAGTGCCATTTATCGGTCCTTCCTCTGAAGATCTTCCGCCACTATATGACTTGTCACTTTAATTGATGAGCTTTCCTAACAAAATAATATTAGGTGGGGATTATAAATTTGCACAAAAGATATAAGTAGAAATCAGAAGATGGATGGCTTCCAAACGCGAACCTAAGGTAGCCAGAGCAATGCAGAGGCTTATGAAAGTACATAGCTTTTTAGATCCATCGCAATTTTTTTTCCCTTTTCTAAGTGTTATACTATTTTTCCTCGCTTTTGCTCCACATCCAGTATTGATTATTTTCGTACCTCTAAAGAAGTTTTGATCTCCTCTCCTTCAATTATCCCAAATTCTTTATCAGATAACACTGATACTATTCTAGAGGTAACTTTTGTTGAGAAGTCGGTCTTACCTAATTGTTGGTCTTTTAAGAGAGCCTTCCTGGTTGAAGAGTTCTTTGTTGAGCAAATGACTGCCCTTGCCAACTTGTTTTTTGAGGAGAATAAACATTTTTGTTCCATGGACAATATATGGGAGGAATTTAAACTGACTAGGAAGGGGGAGATTTTTGTCTTTCAGGATAATTTTCTATAAAATTTGAAAAGCAAGGAACTGTTTGAGGCTTTTACTCTGTCATAGTTTATGCTTACACAGGCATGTAGGGCCATATGTAGGTGGGCTAATACCGGTTGGTAACGGGCAAAAATCAGTACATTTCCTGCAACCGACCGGTATTTAGCTCTTTGCGATGTAGGAGGCTGGATTGAAGGATTCGGTAATTTACCGATTTGTTCTTTGAAGGAATCGGTAAAATACTGATTCCTCAATTTAAGGAATCGGTAAATTACCAAATACTTAAATCCTATGTAGGGAGCACTCAAGTGAGTGCATTTTTGGTTTAAGGATTTGTTATTTACCACCAACTACAACTTGGTGGTAAATACGGAATACCTTTAAAAAAGCAATTTTGTGCTTTTTTAAAAGTGCCATGTGGCAGACATACATGCGCTTAGTGCATGTATGTGCGCCACATGTGCACACATGCACGATTCAGGGTGCTACAGGGTGTCAATGTGACACCCTGCCACCCTTAAATATGCTGCCCCTATTACCTATTCAATATTTACCGAATCGGTAATAGTGAATGGCTTCCGATTCATTCCTATGGGCCTCTAGGCCCATAGGAATTTTTTGTTGGAGAGGCAAATTCTAAAAGATTTGTTCAGCACTTATATGAATAGAGAGAAGCTAGTGGGAGACTGCTGGTCAGGTGGGCTACATCTAAACATGTAAAAATGCTGTTTATAAACTTCGACATCCTTTAACGGGTATTTTGATGCAGGAACCTTTTCAAATATAGGGAATGTTTCAACAGAACTTTGCCAGCTTTATGCTGCAGATTACATTTCTTGCAATGATGAAATAGCCAGGTTTTTGGCAGCTATTTGCCTACAGAGGCTGAGAAATGAAGCAACTCAAAATCTTGCCCATCCGATATTGTTATTAGAGATTGAAGGAGTTGTTGAAGCTCTTCTAGAAAAATGTGGCAGGAGAAAATTGGTGTCCATCAGAGTGGTATCAAAGGCTACTGCCATAAATTTCAACATTTATGATGATTTGTTTTAAAAAAGTGCTTGAAGGGGATTTTGCCCCCCTTTCATCTTCCAAGGGGCTCCTCGCTTGTTTCTCCTGAGAATAAAAACTCATTTTGCCCGATAATGCTGCTCAAACTCGGATTTTAAGATTTTGTTTTTAAATTCTTGCGCTAAGGGTTGCAGAGATTTTGACATTTTTGCTTGATTATGATCGTACTAAATTCATTTTAGGATGGCAGCAACAGACTCTTTTAATCAGAATAACACTTCTGCTGCAATGTTTTGTATTGACACAGAAAAAGGTTTTGAACTTGTGAGCTGTGAGTTCGAATTTAAGGTGTTGGGCGTTATTGGATTGCCAGTGTAGCTCACAAGGTCAATTGCGTCAATTGATGAGGGCTCATCTGCCGCAATAAAGCCTAACAGGAAGATTTTGGACCCCTTTCAGATTACCAGGAGAACCAGGCAGGGTAGTCCCCAGGGTCGGACTGAGAACCAAAACTGGCCCTGGCAAAGTGTTTGGCGGGCCCCCTGGGGGTGCAACCGAGCTCGTTACCGGGGCCGGTTTTCGGCCGATTTTGTTACAGGGCCGACCCCCGGGGCCCAAAACCGGCCCCCACCCTTGCGGCGCACCGGGGATAGCCCGGTGCCCGCAACGGCCAGTCCGGGCCTGGTTGTCCCCTTTCTCCATCTTTTTTGCCTTCTTTATGGATCTCCTGACTCATTTACTGCAACAGAATTCAGGTGTGAGAGCTGAAATTCCCAGTGGGTTTAATGCAAGTTATTTGTGCATGACAACGTGTTATACCTGGCTCCCAAGAAATCGTGTTTCAAGCGCTGTTTTGGATATTTTCAATAGATTTTCCATTTTCTGGCGTCTGGGCAAATACTCCTAACATTCTTTTTAATATGAATGAATGCATTCTACTTCAACCTCAGCAGACTGCCTATTGGTGGACGCCAGTAAAGGTATTTGGCAATTAAGGTTTCTGAGGAATATGAGGGTCTATATGAACTAAATTATCCCCCTGATGGCTAAGATTCAGAATATGATGTACGGGTAGGAAAGGGTACCGATCTCGATAAACGGGAAAGTTGCATATTCTGCTCATGGTGAATTATTTTTTTTATCTCAATTCCTTGTGTAGTATATAATAACATTTTTTCAGAGGCTGAATGCTCTGATCAGCACTTTTATGTGGAATAAGTGCAATTCGAGGATTAATATTAAGAAACTGGTGTTACCAGTTAAGGAGGCAGGCTTGTCGTTTCCTCACTGGAGATTGTATTATTTTGCTGCTCATGTAATAATTTGTGACAGGTATAGCGACTTTAACAAATGCAGGAATTTTGATAATTCTCATCTTAGGGCTATGTGCAAGGGAGTTTATTCCCGGCCAGAGCCGACCCTTTCACTGGTGAAGAACCCAAAAAAGATAAGATATTGCTCCCTTTATCCTTTAACAAACAGAAACAACTTTCCAGTGGTTGTGGATTCCGAATATACATACAGAAACCTCTATTAGGAGCGTATGCCCTGATGAGCTGGTAAAAGTGTTACCTAGGTAAAGTTGATAGTTGGCTGAGAAGTGAAGCACTGATTCCTTTGGAGGTGATGGAGCCTAGTCTTCCTATAGAATGGCCTCAAAATAAGTTGGCATATAAAAACATTTCCTCTGTACTGCAAGAATACCAACTGCTGCAACTTTGAATCAACTAGGGATTTAGTCCAAGAGATATTTCAATCTACTGGGAGTTGAGAAAAGAGATCTACTAGTTAGGCTGACTGTGCTCTGTAGAGTGTGATTTCAAGGTTCTGTTTCAAGCCTTTCAGAGGAAAGGGGCAAAAGAGAATAAGGTAAATTTACCCTGAGGGCAGTGGTGGGAGGCCTCAAAATTCAGCTCCAAAGCACTATGAGGTCCTAATTTCTGGAAGATGTGATTCTATGATCAATGGTTGGTATAGTATACCCCTCCTTTTGTTATATACATGGAACCCATATATTTCAGAGCAATGTCCTAGAAGAACAGAATCTGGGAGTTGTATTCATAGTATTTGGGAATGTGATCTTTTTAAGGCATTTTAAGAAGGAATCTTGAGGTGTATGTGGATCTCCCTTGGGACTGATTATATAATAGATGTAAATGCACTTTTGCTGGGCTGTTCAAAGCAGTTGGGAATTAAACCAACTCCATGACACAGTAGATGGTTTATCGCAATGCTACTGGCATGATATATAATAACTGCTCTTTGGAAATTGCATGATCCTACTAAACTGCAATCCTCGGTGGACAAGGTTAACATTGTCTATGATAAAGACCTTTTGTATGTAAAGCAGATAGGGAAAGTAAGACGTTTTAGTAAGGTTCAGAAGCACGCCGAGGTGTTTATTAGTAATGACATTTTGCTTTCCAGAATGTAGTGAGTTAATGCCTCATATGTCTATGATCAGTAAACATAAGGGTGGATGTGGGGGAGGTGAAGTTTATTATGTATATCTGAATCGGCTTTCTTAATTGTGATCCTGCACTTTATTCTGTTTAACTAACAATATTAACACTCAAGTATTCACTTTTCGAACTCGCAGTTGCAAAGTTTACTGAGTAAGCTATATTAAGGGGTTGTAAGTTTAGTAATATTTATTACCTGATGAAGAACAATACACAAAATGTTTTTTCTTATATATACACCAATGTTTGCTTTCATTGCTAGGCGATAGATGCATTTTCATATGGGATATAATCCTTGATTTGCACTTAAGGATGTTTTTGCCTATGTGGTTTTCTAAGACTTGTATGTTATCAGTTGCACAGCACTTTACATTATTTAATAAATAATATTGGCACATTACACTGAATTTTAATGAGCTTGCCATTACAAAGAATGATCCAATATGACATGTTTTATAAGGGTTTGTACATCTAATAGTATTCATTAATAGATTAATTTAATTATATAGAGCTGGTTAACTAATGCTTTGCACCTTGTGATTTTAGAACAACACTGTTTGCACCATAATTTGTCCTTGACCATGTTGATATTGAATTGAAATAAAAATAAAAAAGTAATGATAATTAAAAGAAAAACAATGCAAGACCAGATAACCACAGTTGATGCTTTGTGCTTTTGGTGCTATTTTCACTTAAATCTTCAAAATTGCATATCTCCGGTTCTACTGATTATATTTTTGTTGATTTGGTCTTAGATTATTTACTACAAATTACTCTTTGTTTCTCAATTGGTATTGGATTTTTCTTGTGTTTTTTTCACTTTATTACTGTTTGAATTACTGCATAATTACTTTATATATTGCCTCTATGTTAAACTTGACTGCTCTGTGCCAAAGTCACAGAGAGTTGCGCACAGGTGAATTTAGATTGTGCTTGTGACTAAAACCTGACAAGGATTGTGGTTGCTGTTTGAGTAGGCTTTAACTCCCCTCAACCAGTAACTCAAGTTCCCACATTGATTTTCAGCAGTGCAAATTAAGACTTCTGTTTGTGCAGTGCCATGAATTTGTGTTGTACTGAAAATCCCAGAAAAGTAAACTGAGACTAAATTCAAGCAGTTTTCAATTCTGCCTGGTTTTCTGATTGGCTGTTTTTCCTTTTTCTGAATGTAAGAACCCTGCCTCTTGGTCTTCTACCATAGAGATGCTCAATGTAGACAGCATCAGCAGGGCTGAGCTGCAGATAACCAATATTTATCTGTGCAAACAAGACCAAAACAATAAAAGACCAACTTATAGTAATCAAAAATAGACACTTTGCAAGAATGACCTGAAAAGGCAGTTTCTGGAAGCTGGTAGCTCTGTCTGGGGCTACAGAGGAGCTGAAAATAACAAAATCCAACAGGTCTGGCCAACCTCATCAGTGCGACCAGAGTTAGTGTCAGCAGACTTGTAAACAGTACCTTTGGTTCCAGCCAACCACGTTGGTGAGGGCTGGATGTGGCAACCATTGTGGTTGCGATGTGAAGCGCAACGGTGCAGCTTGTGGTGCCCTCGAGTTGTGGTGCAGACGGCAGCCGGTGACGGTCATCCAGTAGCGTTGGTGAGACCAGGGCTGCGGTGCAGAGAGAGGCGGTGCTGACAGGTCAAGGTACAAGCAATAGTGTTGGTTGATGCGAGTTGGCGTCAGTCGGCCCAGAGGGTGGTGTGGGATGAGGTAGTGCCCCAGAACACAGTGCAGTCATGGGTGTCGAGGTCAGCGTGCAGCATCTTTGACGGTGAGGCCAGGGTGGGTGAGTGAAGAGAGGCGGTGCCTTCTGCCATGCCTTCAGGACATGGAGCCAGCAGCGTTGTTGGTGATAGTGTCGGCTGCTTTCCCCCTCTGTGGCAACTGAAATCCACAGTTCCAGAGGTAAGTGCAGTCTTTGTTGTCCCTGAGACTTCATGAACTCTATTTCAAGCCACTGAAGATACTCAGCAACAAGTGAAGAAAGTTCAGTCCAGTCCTTTCACTGCCCAAGGCAAAACTAGAAACTGCAGGCCAACCCAGCAAAGCAACAACACAGAAAAGGGGCAGTACTCCTCTTGGCAGTTCTTCCAGCTCTTCTTCTTGGCAGGTTTTTTGATCCAAGCAAGTTCTCTGAAGTGTTTTATCTCCCCGAGACTTTCAACAGGAGGCAAGCTCTACTTCAAGCCCTTGGAGAAAACTCTAACAGCAGGATTCTGAACGTATAATCCAGTCTTTTCTCTGTCCAAGGCAGAACCAGCAAGCAGCAGGCCAACAAAGCAGAGCACACAGCAAAGTGGCAGTTCCTCCTGACAGCTTTTCCAGCTCTTCTTCCTGGCAGGATCCTTAGTTCAGAAGTAATCTACATTTCTGGGGTCTGGGCCTAAATATGTATATCCAATTTCTCTTTGTTCTTTTTTGGCTGAGAGTGTCTGTGCTCAGCCCAAACATGTTCTGGCCTCTGTGGTCCAGCTTCCTCGAAGGAGGTGGAGACAGCATTGTGCAAGGGAGACAAGGCCTATTCAGGTGCAAGGGAAATCTCCTCCCACCACTCTAAATGCAAACCAAGCCTATTCAGGTTCTAGTGAAACTCTTCCCATTACTCAGAATGTGGCCCAGGTCTATTCAGTCCAGCCCTGGCCCACAGAGGAAAGGCAGGACACACCTCAACCTCCCAGTGGCTGTCTGCAGAGAATACATATTCCCAGCTCTGTCACTCCAAAGCCAGACAGTCAATACACAAACCAGCAGAGGCACATAGGATGGCTAAGCAAGAAAAAACACACAACATAAAAATCATCTTTGCTAAAAGATGCATTTTTACATTCTGAGTTCAGGCATACTAAACTCAATTTATCTATTTTGTCCCAATGGGAAGTTATACTTGTAAGATGTTACAAAGTATCTTCCATTCAATCCAATGGGACATATAGCCTTTCAATAGTGTAAAACGAAATACAGTGTGTTTCACTATTAGGACATGCCACACACACCAGTACATGTCCCACCTTTCGGATACACTGCACCCTTCCCATGGGGGTACCTTGGGCCTACATTAGGGGTTACTTACATGTAATAAAAGGGAAAGTTAGGGCTTGGCAAGTAGGTGCACTTGCTACGCCGACATGGCAGCACAAACTTCACGCAGACACTGCAGTGGAAGGTCTGAGAACCCTCTAGGTCCAGGTCTGCAGGCCCCCTAGCAGCATTTGATTTACAAGCCTGGCACTCTCAGTGCACTTTTTAGGGACTTACCAGCAAATCAATCAATCAATCAATCAATCAATCATGCCATTTGTATTGCGCACTACTCACCCGGGAGGGTCTCAAGGCGCTTGGGGGGAGTGGTATGCTACTGCTCGAACAGCCAGGTCTTGAGTTGTTTCCTGAAGGCGAGATGGTCCTGGGTCAGCCGAAGGTGGATGGGGAGGGAGTTCCAAGTCTTGGCAGCCAGGTAAGATAAGGATCTTCCTCCGGCGGTGGCTCTTCGGATGCGTGGTACAGCTGCGAGGGCGAGGCTGGTGGACCGTAGCTGGCGGGTGGGCGTGTAGAAGTTCAGGCGGTCGTTGAGGTACTTGGGGCCCAGGTCGTGGAGAGACTTGTGTGCGTGGGTGAGGAGCCGGAACGTGATCCTCTTGTCGACGGGGAGCCAGTGCAGGTTCCTCAGGTGGCTGGAGATGTGGCTGCGTCGGGGGACATCCAGGATGAGTCGGGCGGAGGCGTTCTGGATGCGCTGGAGTCTTTTCTGTAGCTTGGCTGTGGTTCTGGCGTAGAGGGCGTTTCCGTAGTCCAGTCGGCTGGTGACAAGTGCCTGGGTGACAGTCTTCCTGGTCTCGGTCGGGATCCAGCGAAAGATCTTGCAAACCATACGCAGGGTGTTGAAGCACGATGAGGAGACGGCGTTGACTTGTCTGGTCATCGAGAGGGAGGGGTCCAGGATGAAGCCCAGGTTGCGTGCGTGGTCGGTTGGCTTGGGTGCGGTTCCCAGGGCTTGGGGCCACCAGGAGTCGTCCCAGGCGGAGGGCCAAGATCCCAGGATGAGGACTTCCGTCTTGTCCGAGTTCAGTTTCAGGCGGCTGTCCTTCATCCACTCGGCGACGTCTTTCATCCCTTCGTGTAGGCAGGTTCTGGCGGTGTCGGGGTCTCTGGTGAGGGAGAGGATCAGCTGGGTGTCGTCGGCGTAAGAGATGATGTTGAGGTTGTGCTGGCATGCGATGGCTGCAAGAGGTTTCATGTAGATGTTGAAGAGGGTGGGGCTGAGTGAAGATCCTTGCAGGACGCCGCAGATGACTTCGGTGGCCTCGGAGCGAAACGGGGGGAGGCGGACTCTTTGTGTTCTTCCGGCGAGGAACGAGATGATCCACTCCAGTGCCTTCTCTTGGATACCGATGTTGCTGAGGCGCTGGACTAGGGTGCGGTGGCAGACCGTGTCAAACGCAGCGGAGAGGTCCAGGAGGATGAGGGCCACTGTTTCCCCCTTGTCGAGCAGGGTCCGGATGTCGTCGGTGGCTGCGATGAGGGCGGTCTCGGTGCTGTGGTTGGCTCTGAAGCCGGACTGCGAGGGGTCGAGGGATCCGTTCGTCTCGAGGAAGGTGGTCAGCTGTCTGTTGACGATCTTCTCGATGACTTTAGCAGGAAAAGGGAGGAGTGAGATGGGGCGGAAGTTTTTGAGATCGGTGGGGTCCGCTGTAGGTTTCTTCAGGAGGGCGCTGATCTCGGCGTGCTTCCAGCTCTCCGGGAAGGTGGCGGTGTTGAAGGAGGCATTGATGATGTTCCGGAGTTGGGGTGCGATGGTGGAATCGGCCTTGTTGAAGACGTGGTGTGGGCAGGGGTCGGTCGGTGATCCGGAGTGGATGGTGTTCATCGTGCGGGCTGTGTCTTCGGTGGTCACCGTGGTCCAGGCGCGAAGGGTGGCGGTGGGGGGCGTTGGTTCGATGGTTGGGTGCGTGGGTGGGGCGCCAAAGCTGTTGTGGATGTCGGCGATCTTGCGGTGGAAGAACGAGGCGAGGGAGTCGCAGAGGTCTTGTGACGGAGTGATGTCGTTGGTGCCGGTGCTGGGGTTGGAGAACTCCTTGACGATAGTGAAGACCTCTTTGCTGTCATGGGCGTTGTTGTCCAGTCGTTCCTTCAGGGATTTCTTCTTGGTAGTGCGGATGAGCTGGTGGTGCTTGCGGGTAACGTGTTTGAGGGCGGTCATGTTGTCGGTGGTCCGGTCGAGGAGCCAGGCTTTCTCGAGGGTGCGGCAGGTCTTCTTGGAGACCTTAAGGTCGTCAGTGAACCAGGATGCCTTCTTGCTTCTGGGTCTGCTGGGAGGGTTCTTTAGTGACGCGAGGTCGTCAGCGCACGCGGTCAGCCACTGTGTGAAGTTGCGGGCTGCTTCGTTGGGGTCCGTTGTGTTGGCGGGTGGGCTCTGGCTGAGGGAGGTGGTGAGCTGGTCTGCGGTGATCTTGCTCCAATACCTGTGAGGTACCTGTTGCGGGTGGTGGTGGGTCGTGAATCTTTTGAAGCTGAAGTGGACGCAGCTGTGGTCGGTCCAGTGGAGTCCGGTGGCGTGGCTGAAGGTGATGTACTTGCTGGAAGAGAAGACGGGATCAAGCGTGTGGCCGGCGTAGTGGGTGGGGGTGTTGACCAGTTGCTTGAGTCCGAGGTTGGCGAGGTTTTCCAGCAGGGCGGTGGTGTTGCGGTCCTTGTTGTTCTCCAGGTGGAAGTTGAGGTCCCCGAGGAGGATGTAGTCAGTGGAGGGGAGGGCGTGCGGGCTGATGAAGTCTGTGATGTCTTCGCTGAATTGTGTGCGTGGTCCCGGGGGTCTGTAGACGAGGGTGCCTCTGAGGGTCGTCTTAGGGTCGGTGTGAATCTGGAAGTGGAGATGTTCGGCTGCGGCGAAGGAGTCGTTGGCGTCGGTCGTGATGCGGATGGTGTTCCTGTGGACGATGGCGATGCCACCTCCGGTCGGGTTGATGCGGTCCCTCCTGATGATCTTGTACCCGTCCGGGATGGCGATGGCGATGTCGGGTGCAGAGGAGGCGTTCATCCAGGTTTCCGTGAGAAAGGCGACGTCCGGTGATGTAGCGTCGAGGAGGTTCCAGAGTTCCACGGCGTGTCTGTGGACGGAGTGGGTGTTGATCAGGATGCACTTGAGGTGGTTGCTGCTGGTGTTTGTCTTGGCGGGTGCGGGGCAGGTTCGGAGGCAGGTGAACTTGCAGGTGCAGCAGGTGAAGGGTCCGTGGGTGCGTCTCGGGGTGGCTCGGCAGCAGGCGTGGGTTCGGCCGGCATTGAGTGCGTTGAGAGTGGCGGTGTCGTAGGTCAGTCGGGTCGTCTTGCCTCGGCGGGGAGGACCGGGGGTCCTGGCGCTGGGCGCGGGCCAGGCGCGGACGGGCGCAGACGGGCTTACCTTTGGCGCACCTTCGGCGCTCAATCGGCGCTCCCGCTGCGCGCGTCCGCTGCGCGGTCGCTCTGCGGGCGTCACATGTAAGGAGCCGGGAGGGAGGAGCAGCTGGGTTGCGGGAGCGGGGCGGCGAATGGAATCACAGGGGGGCGGGCCCGCAGGGAGGCAGCGGCGGGAAATTCCAAGAAGCAGCGGGCAGTGGGAAATTCCCAGGAGCAGCGGGAAATTCCCAGGAGCAGCGGGCAGCAAGCGAAGGAATCTGCAGGCAGGAGGCGGCAAAGGCAGGCAGGAGCGGCAGCAGTGAGTGGGGCGACCAAGACCAAGCCCTGTGGAGGCAAATATGCAAATCATGGAAATACCAATCCATGAAACAATTTACCAGGAGAGCATATGTATTTTCCGACTGAATAGAAGTGGTAAAGTGCCCAGAGTCCTAAAAGCAACACAAATAGGGCCAAGAAGCAAAACCATTTGTGATAGTGGGCATCAATATTTTTGGACCCCTGGATGCCAAAACTGCCCCAGCCAACTGATTTGTCCTGGGTTTGGTGGACTGTGACACCGGGTAGCTAGAGGCCGTCCATATGAGGACCATGACTGTACCTGCGGTGTTTAAGACCCTAATGGGAATTTTTCCCTGGGAGGGTCTCCCAAAAGAAGTGGTGTCTGACAGGGACACCAGCTTTATATCCACTTACATGAAGTTCATATGGGAGGAATTTGGGGTGACCGACAAGTTCACCACACCTCACCATCCCGAGACTAATGGTTTTGTTGAAAGGTTCAAAAAGACCCTCAATGGCTTGATTATGGCCCGCTTGAACCCATGAGGCAGAAGTGGGAATTTGTCCTGTGAAACCTGCTCTTTGCATTTAGGGAGGTACCTTAGAGAGGAGTAGGGTTTAGCTCTTTTGTACTACTCCTTTAATCTGGTGAAGAAGGTGTTAGAAATGGGGATCTTTAGTTGGCAGAGCTAGGTACCTTTGTCCAAGTAGGTACCCTTCTTCCAAGTCAGGGTAAGGGGCATACACTTCTAAAATAACCCCTGCTCACCCCCTTGGCCCGTTTGGCACATGCATACAGGCTTATCTCAGAGGCAGTGTATAAAGCATTTGTGAACACCTACAGTAATACAGTGAAAACACTACAAATGGACACCACACAGGTTAAACAAATAAGTAATCTTCATCTAAACCAAACAAGACCAAAATGACTAAAATCCACAATACAGTACTAAATATATGATTCTCAAATGATAGAAATAGTTCAGGTCAAAGCAAATTGCAGATGCAACACTGTTCACACAGAATATCTTAGATGTGTTGCGCACACAGACAAAAAGGGTTGCATGGAAGGTGATGCAACAGTTTCTTATACTCAGGGAAGGTGATGCGTCGGTTCCTTGCTCCAGAGGAGGTGATGCGTCAGTTCCTTACTGCTGAGCAGGGGAGGGGGTGTGTTGGTTCCTTACTGGAGAAGAGGTGATACGTTGGTTTCTTACTGCGTCCCCCAATAAAGCAACAGACCTGGCACCTCGATTTGATGTGACGATCAAGGACGATGTGTGGGTTCTTGCAGATGCACAGCAGGGCTTGCATCGGAATCAGTACAGGGATCTCAGACTTCGGACCGGTGCACTCGATACGACCTGTAGCTATTACTTGAGCCGCAGGCAGGCGCTGCATGAGTTTCTTTGTCAATGGGGTGAAAACAAGTACCGATCGTTGTGCTTCTCGCTGTTTTGTTGCTTTTTCCAGCTCCCATAGCCAGAACAACCTCCAGAGGCCCAGAACAGCTACAGGCACCGCTTGGCAGGTCAGAACTCCCAGCAAGGAAGTTCAGGGAAGCTGTGAACGAAGTCTTTGTCTTCCTGAGACTTCAGAACAAGAGGTAAGCTCTTCTTCAAGCCCTTGGAGATCTTCCTCAAGCAGGGGACACAGAAAACAGATAGTCATTTTCCTTTTCCTTGACAGAAAGTAGCCACTGCAGGACAACCCAGGACAACAAACAGCACAGGTGCAGTATTCCTCCTCAGTTTCTCCAACTCTTCTCCTAGGCAAAGGTTCATCTTGATTCCTAGAAGTGATTTAAAAGTCCGGGGACTGGGCCCCTCTTTTTATACAGTAAATATCTTTGGTCTCAGTGGCAGAGAAGCTCTTTTCCCAGCCAAAACCACTTATTTCGTCTCTGGTGCAGCTTCTTGGCATGAGGTGGAGAAACAATTTGTCCTTGGCAGACCAGGCCCATTCAGGTGTGAAAGAAATCCTTTCCCCCTAGTCTGAATGCAGCCCAGGTCTTTTCAGTTTGTTCAGCCCAGCAGCCCTGACTCACCTTGTGAAGGCAGGGCACACCTCAACCCCCCAAACTGTATGAACAGAATGCACATCCCCAGCCCCTGTCACTCCAAAGCCAGTGAATATACAACCTAGCAGAGGCACACTGGATGGTTAGGCAAGAAAATACCTCATTTCTAAAGTGGTATTTTCAGATCCAGAATGTAAAAGTCACCCTCAGTAAAAGATGCATCTTAACATTCTAGGTTCAGGCATATCAAACTTTATTTTCCTCTCTTGTTTTCATGGGCAGTAATACTCATAAGATTTTATGAGCAAACTTCCTATTCTATCTTATTGGATCAGATAGCCTTACAATAGTGAAAAACGAAGTTGGTACTATTTCACTATCAGGACATGCCACACACATCAGGGCATGTCCTACCTTTCACATACACTGCACCCTTCTCACAGGGGCACCTTGTGCATACCTTAGGGGTGACTAACATGTAAGAAAAGGGAAGGTTAGGGCCTGGCAAGTGGGTGCACTTGCCAGGTCGACATTAACCATGGGCCAAAAATCCGTTCCGCTTGGGAAATTTGCGGATTTTTCGGCAATTTTGCGATCTGCAGATCTCGCGAAATTGCTGAAAATTCGCATATTCGCTCGCGGGCGGATTTTTTTGGGGGGGATGGCCAGCTCACTCAAGGAATCCCTGCACCCTTCGGCGCGATGGCAGTAACACACACATGGTCACTGGAGACAACTCTTCTGGCACTTTACGCAGCTGTAGTGTAGGAAAAGCACTATTTACCCAATGAGGTAGCACTTACTGATTAGCCAGTAGAAAGTACTCCAGTTGAGTAGAGGTGTCGCACAAAACGATGGCGTCTTCTTGGATAAATATGAAGGGCAGGGTTCATTGTGGCATGATACTCCTGTCACAAAAATTAAACCTCAACAGGAAGCGCTTACAGATATAAAAAAAGCAGGTGCCAGAGTTGCTTACTTGCAAATATTCTCTGACCCTGTCCTGACCCTAAACAGCTGGGTGCCCAAGGCAGGGCAGAGAATAGTTACAACTAAGCAGGTGCCCGAGTTGAAGCTCAAATTCATTAACGCATTCATCAGCCCAAAAACAATCGTGAGCTTTGTCGAGGCGGGGCAGGTGTGCTTTCTCCCCATATCTGTGTGCCAAACGGGGGGGGCTTCTATGCAAATTCACATGCCTCTTGTGTGTATAAAAGGCCAGAGACCGATCAGAGCAGCAGATGAGGAGAAAGAAGCTCCTGGTCACAGGAACTGCACAGGGATTGCGCTTGTGAAAGTGAAGGATACAAAGCATACGTTAAGTTAAGTAAATAAATAAATAAATAAAACAAATTATATTGCGCATGCTGCAACGCCAAATGGTGATACAGCGTCCGCAATGTAATTTGTTTTATTTATTTATTTACCTAACTCAGTTTGGCCGTATGCCGGAGTTTACTACCCCTCTACTGCATCTCCCCCGCCCCCGCCCTGCCTCACCACCCTGCAGCACTCCCTCAAGGAGCCGCCACTGCCCTCGGTGCACACAGTGCAATGTACTAGGGTCAAACTAGTAAATCAAATATGCCAATCATGGGACCACCAATCCATAACAACAATTAACAAAGGGAGCACTCACACTTTGGTACTGAACAGCAGTGGCAGAGTGACCAAAGCATCTAGACCAGCAAAACCGAAGTCCAATACACTGCGAAAACACAGGAGGCAAAGGCAAAAATGTAGGGAAACCCATATCAATGAAGCCAGGTCTAACACGTGTCCCCTCCAGCTGAAATGTGGGTAGAACTACCCACCCTTTAGGACGTCTCTTCACTAAGGTGGAAAAATCTGGACAGACCATCAGCATTGATGTGTTTTGCACCAGGGTGGTTTTCCACTGTGAAGTCCATCCCCTGTAGGGAAATGGACCACCTTAACAACTTTGGATTCTCACCTCTCTTCTGAATCACCCATCTGAGGGGCCTGTGGTCGGTCTGAACCCAGAAGTGAGTCCAAACAAGTAGGGCCTCAGATTCTTCAGCGCCCATATCACATCAAAAGCCTCACGCTCAATCGCACTCCACCTCTGTTCCTGTGGAAGTAACTTCCTACAATGAAGGTCTAGGCTCTCCTCATTTAGCTGAGAGAGCAAAGCCCCTACACCATGCTCTGAAGCATCTGTCTGCACCACAAATTCCTGTGAGAAGTAGGGGCAGAGGAAGAGGGCGCAGAAGAGGAGGTCAGAAGGGTGTCCAATGGCAGGATCAATCGACACCCACAGTGGAAACTCGCAGCACCACCAGGGGAAAGAGAGCTTAGTAGTGAATCTATCTAACAGAACACTGACAGATGTTGAGACCAGCCTTCTGGAAAAAGGCTTGGGCTTCGTCCCAACCCCCATACCATATGACTTCAAAGAAACTTGTGAACTGAAACAGTTCTTCAGGAAAGTGCGACTTAAGGCATTTTTACAGGACAGACCAGAACCTGATTTGGAAGATACTGGTTTACGAAAACCTTCCACGTTCACACCCACCAATAACATGGTCCCCCCTGAGATACTAGCATTTGAGGGAGCTGTTCTCAAAAGTCTGGAAAACAAAACAGGCCCCCCTATTTACCATAACTTGAGTAAAATAAAAAGAGAAGCCATCCAATCACTCTCCAATGACCCTTCCATCATTATCAAACAGGCGGATAAGGGTGGTGCCACCGTGATTCAGTCTACAATAGACTACGACAACGAGTGTAGGCGCCAACTTTCTAACACAAGACATTATACTCCACTGACGGCTGATCCCACACCCAGACTCACTGCTAGGATCACAGCCCTGGTTA
Source organism: Lissotriton helveticus (assembly GCF_964261635.1). Classification (NCBI taxonomy): domain Eukaryota; kingdom Metazoa; phylum Chordata; class Amphibia; order Caudata; family Salamandridae; genus Lissotriton; species Lissotriton helveticus. The sequence continues at coordinate 94,988,124 of NC_136062.1, read as the reverse complement.
TGGAAGGTGAAGCGAAGGGGTGGATCAGCAAAAATGAGGCCTCCTTCTTGATATCCGACAACCCTAAGATACCATACTTCTACACCCTCCCAAAGATCCACAAAGGCACGTCACCTGTGCCTGGGAGACCCATTGTTTCGGGTATTGGTTCACTACTTGAACCACTGTCCAAATTCATGGATAAATTCCTTCAACCGGTTGTGAAGAAAATTCCATCATTTCTGCAAGACACAAGAGATGTCCTTTGCCTAATTAACAACATTGAAGGTAGGAAAGGGGTGGACTTGCTGGTAACACTAGATGTAAAAGCACTTTACACCAACATTCCTCAACAGACTACCCTTGAGGCTGTGGAACTCACCCTGCATAAGGAAGACTGGGTGTCTCAGACACCTATTCCCTTTGTCATGGAATGCGCAGCAATGGCACTTACTGAAAATGTCTTCGAATACGAGTCCCAGATCTACCATAAAATACAGGGGACTTCAATGGGCAGTACTTTTGCTCCAAGCCTAGCCTGTATTTATATGGCCAATTATGAGGAAACCATTATTCAGGGTGTGCAAAATACCTACAGGGCCAATCTCTCCCTGTGGCGCAGGTATATCGATGATATCCTGGGAAGGGGATCTCGATACCTGCAACGCTTTCTGTCAATGGATAAATACACAGAACCCTTTCTTGAAGTTCACGAGCACCATCTCAGACTCTAATATTCTGTTCCTGGATCTCAATATCTGTCTCTCAGAGAGTGGGTTAAGCACTAATCTACATAGAAAAGAGACAGATAGGAATAGTCTTCTCCTCTATAACAGTCATCATCCTAAATCCCTTAGGGATAATTTACCATTGAATAGAAACTTCAAGACAGGGGTTACCCACAGAGAAAAATCCATGACTCCTACAAAAGGGCTATGAATAATCCCCGAGATGTACTCCTGGAAACCAGAACTAAAGACCAATCTGAAGTCATTACCTGTGTGACGTCCTTTACGAAACACTTCGCACACATAAAAAGGACTATAAACAAACACTGGAACATTATCAACTCGGGCAATCTCTCACTCGCCCGCCCAAGATTTGCTTTCAAACGCACGGCTAACCTCAAAGACCAACTAATTCACACCAGACCTAAGGCTAGGGAAGTGATCACACAGAGAACCCTTTGGAACCTCCCCCTGTCATGGGTCATTTTTCATGTGGTGGTTGCTCTGTGTGTAACCAAACTAGTCCTAGCAAAGAGTTGATCCTCTCTGATACCTTCAAGTGGCACCAAAAACGACACATTAACTGTAACACCCCCAGATGCGTCTATCTTCTCACTTGCCCATGTGGAAAGAGATATGTGGGTATGACCATGAGACAGGTTAAGCTACGTATCACTGAACACAAGAGTAATATAAGATGCCTAAAAACACACACTAAACTTTACTCCCACTGTAAGGAAATGAATCACACAGCAGAAAGCATTCAATAGACGGTACTTGAAGCACACCAACAGATTACCCACAAGGCACTCTTTAAAATAGAGCAGAGATGGGAGTACCGTCTGTCAACAGACAGCACTGGCCTCAATGACTCCATCCCCTGGAGCAGTTTGATTGGGACTTGAATTGATTAGTGTGTTGATGGCTGTATTCTTACTTCCCTTGAATTACGGTATTATTGTGGCCACCGTGATTACATTATACACTAAGGAGCTCACTTGGCTTCTGTCATTTATTCCACATAATCCCTGAATTCCCCCCCCCCTCTTTTGTTCCCATTATTACTGGGGTGGTTATCTTTATACCACTACGTACAGAGTGTTCAATACGCTGGTTGTATGGTCTTCTGACGCGATAAAAGCCGCCCGCTCCTTTTGGTAGGCTGAGAGCAGGTAATTCACTCTCCCCATCAGGGATCGCTGTCAGATAATGAATCCCAATCCTGGTTCTAATTGACACCTATGCCATCATCCCTCCTTGGGACTGCACCTCCATTTTCATTTCACATCGAGGGCACTTACTTGATTGTTGATATTGACAATTTGGGCAGTCCTGACGGCATTTGTACACACTCCAATATGGCCGCCACCTTCACCCCAGGCACCCGTTAGTAATACAGCATTGCCTCGCATTACAAGCCACGCCTATGAGTCCGCGCGGCGACCACGTACTCACTGCCCGCATGACTAGGGCTTACGGGAGTTTGGGCGTGTTTGTTTAAAAGCATCGGAACGTGACCATCAGACCGCCCCGGCTTCTTCCTGACCCTGACGTGCGGGTAGGTTTATGATGTGATCCGGTCGACGAACAGGTAAGTGAGCGCCCGTACTGTAAGGACTCCTGCTCCTTGTGACTTGGTAGTTGTGCCACGTTGCATACTAGACATTACCTAGCTAGTGAGGGCGGCATCCGAGGTTCGTTATGGACGCAGCTAGCCATCCAGCCGCGGTTGGTGTAGATTTGGTAGTATCGTCCCCGCGCTGCACAGGGTGGGAGCGTTAGCATTTTGATCACATAGCGTGGTTCCCAACCACCCAATTTTCCCAGCCGGGACTGTTGGGGGAGGCGCCTGTGTTCTCATGCTCTTCGCAAACGCCACAAGCAGATGAGTGACGGGCTCCTTGTGTCTCACACCCCTACGGTAACATTGTTGGAGGGGTTCCTAGCATCCGGAGGTAACAATGGTCTTCCCCATTGGTTTGGAGTGTACTCGGTTAAGATGAATCCTTTTCTCTTACTGCCATGCACTTACCTTCCCTCCCCATTAAGGTACCAACCATCCTGGTGCCAGCACACTTAAGAAGACCGGTGAAACCCACCTGGGTCTTAGTAGGGTGAGAATTTACTATTACCCTGTCATCACTACTAGTGTTGCCATAAACATTTTAACCTATAGTCAGTCGTATTTACTGCCTCTTTTAATTTTAATAATTGTTTTAATTGTTTTATTGATCAGAGCGGGTAGATCTCTGCCCATTGCTATTTGTACTTGACACTGTAACCAAGCGGTTGTGACCACCTGTTGTCCTGAGAGCATTTTGAAGGTTAACCCTTTACCATTCATGTCACCCTCTCTTAGGTCACACCCAGATTGAGCAGGACCATTTGGCCTGTATTCCTACTTCTAGTGGAAGGTAGTATTTGCCCCTTCCCCTGTGTAGCGCTTATCCACTTTTGGTCCTGAAGAATTGCTTTGATAGCATGAAACATGTTGACCTTTAGGTAGATCTAACACTGCTGGATCATTGCACCAGAGTGTGTTTGCCCCACTGTTTTTAGTAAGGTAGTGAACCACACCAATAAAACTCGCCGTGGATTTGCCAACCTTTTTTAACTCTCACGAATTTTTCACATACGTCTACACATGCCCTGAAGCCCTCATACCCACATGCACCAACTGGCAGGAACAGAAGATCTCCGATAAAGAGCCCCTTTATGGGTGCCCATTAGACATTGCAGCGCCAGTCTAACGAGGAGCAAAACCCATATGATGAAGCATGACACCTAGCTTGCTGGGTGTGTGAGGGTTTCAGTTCCGAAAGGGGAATTCCCTCCCCTCCTTTTCCCTTGAACGCTGCCCCCTTCGCTTGGTTACTTAGTCTTGCTACTCTTCTCTTTTGGGGAACAGTGTATTTCTTTTTGTTGCTATAGTTCACGGGCCTATACACTGGACCCCGTTAAAAATTGCCCTGTTCAGCTCCCTCCATTTGTTTACCACTAGCCCACAACGGACAGCTGTCACACTGGCTCCAGTGTCTCTCAAAGCTTCCACACTATTGCCATTGATGGTCACCCACTGCCTGTACTTCTTAGTTTTATCAGGCAGATGAGGTCTGGGAACCATCTCACTGTCTCCTAAAGAGACCAGGGTCATTTCTGTGGACCGCAACCCCACTTGGGCACCGACTCCTCCCCCCAGGCTACACTAGTCTTCTCCAGGGCGGTACACCAGTAGGTGCAGTGGTGGCATTCTTGGGGCACCTATGGTCCATTATGAAGGGACCCACCTGACCACAACCATAAAATGCCCTGGGGCCCTTCTGGACAGGTTTACCTGTAGAAACCCATTGATTCTTTTCACTGGGGGGCTGGGAACCTTTACCTTGGTTCCCTTGGGAATTACCATGGGGCCCTTTTTGGAATTCCTTCTGTTTACCCTTGTTCTTCCCACTCCTCTGCTGGAGACCCTACCCACCTTTGGCAGAGTCTCCCACATGACTTTTGTGGGCCCTGGTACTGACCCAGCAGTCTCCTGGGGTCAGTCAGCCTACTGTCAATCAAGTGCTGCAGTAGCTCTGGAAAACAGTTATCTGGCAAGTGCTCCCATGCAACCAAATCATGGAGCTCCTAAAAATCATTCACCTGGCTACCCTTCACCCATCCATCCACCACTCTGCAACAATAGGACACACTCCAGCTTCTTACAGGCCCTTAACTTCTGTATGCATGCTTTCAGTTGTGCCCAGGGCCCTCGAAGATACTTGGACAGAGTTTTATGAGATGATTGAGAGGAAGTAGGGGACACCTACCTGATGGATCTATAAAAACACCCAGAAACCATAAGGGTCCTCTAGCCCAATCGCCACAAGCCTCACTACAAGAGGTATGAGATCACCATGCCATTTGTGATGGAGGATGAAGTAGAGGAGGAGTGTGAATCTCTCCCTGACCTCCGGTCATCCAAGCAGCTAGATGGGTAAGTGGAAGGGGTCAACCTCTCTCCTACCCTGACCACAGAATAGCAGAGAGATTGCTGCCAGTTATTGGGGCAGTTTGATTCTCTGTTCTCTTTCACTCCTGGGCTTACACACTAGTGTACCCATGACATTGACACAGGTGATAGTCTACCTGTCAAGAACAAAAACTAAGGATATTGGACAAGGTGATAGTCAGTATCAAAGTCGAGGCCTCCAAGATGCTAGAGTTGGGAATGATTGAGCACTCCAGTAGTCCCTTCTCCAGTGCATTAGTCCTTGTTCACAAGATTACCTCACCAGGTGTCACTCCAGAACTCCAGTTGTGCATGGCCTACAGGGACCTCAACCCAGTTACGTAGGCTCATGTTCATCCAATCCTCTGAGCTGATGAGCTTGTTATACGGTTCCCACTAGAAAAGGTAGGACAGCATATTAGGGCAGCAGAATGTCAGAATGCAGAGACTGAGTCACTGAGTCATCTGTGCCATCAGATACTGTTAGCCCAATTGCTAGCTAGCTCACAGTGCCTTACCTGAACCCCTAAGCTTCCTGAGGTGGCAGATGATTTTGGCAAATTCAAACATGACTCTCTGATACCAAGAGAAATCATGGAACCATATCCTACCCATTTTGTTGTCTACTCTTGCATGCCCTTAGTAAACATAAGATACAAAGGACATGTTCAATATATTTATTGAAAGCAATCATAATCTTGCATAGAAAGATTGAGCTGTGATTATTAAGCAGCATTGTAGCCAGCATTATAAACATGGCAAACAGAATAAACATCTACTCAGAAAGCATGGTGGGTGTTCCCTCTGCCTGATCTCTTAGGTGGTTAGCCTGAGACTGCATACATGGATGTGTTGGTCTGGAGTAGGATTGACAATCACTCTCTGCAGGATAAGTAAAGAAGATCAGTATTAGTAGAGCTGCATTGCGAACACAGCATTTGTCCCAGGACCATCTTGGATGGAGTGCCCATCTGACCCATAAAGGGACAGTGCACCGTTTATATAATAAAACAACTGTGTTAGAGGTAGATCTCTGGTGCAATGATGTGTCTAGATCTCAGAAGCTGTCTCCAAGTGGGCAGTGTAAGCCCTAGGATATCTCGTTCTGACCTTCGCCTTGAACAAAGTGTACAGATTATGTCACAAGAAAAAACAAGCAGCATGTGCAGCATCTTCTCAGGAATAAAACATGTAAAATTAATAGAACTAAACAAAGACTAAAATGTGTAAAATATAAAACTAAAACAGAAAGCGAAAGTGGGTCCAAAAGGGCATCACTACACCCTCCTTGGCAGTGAAATGACTCCGCTTCTACATAAACTATATTAAAAATAATAAAAATAGTCACCTTCACAAGCCAAGCAAATAAAGCAATCTAAAAATATACCAATTAAAGTGTACTAAAAAGAACAAGCTTTAGAACCAATTTATTAAAAAAAGAGCTGAATTAAAAATCTAAGCAGGCTCCCAAGATGCTATCCATGTTCGGTGTTAAAGGACTGCAAGATGGCCTCCGTATCAGCATACGATATTTCCTCAATGGCCTTGTTTATTAGTTCCAAAGAACAAATGTGATCATCACCCTCAGCTGATTCAAAAGGCATGTCATCCTGCAGTGCACCTCCAGTAGAAGAGCAAGGATACAATGACTGAGGAGAAGAAGCATCCATTACCAAGGAACAGAATGGCTCGTAGGATGCACTCTGGAGGAAAGGCAGTCTCAGAAAGGCAGTTTCATGGGACATCTCCAAAAATGCGTTCTCATTGGGCCCATCAGGAGATCCATGTCCATAGAACATATCAATTGCATTGCTAGGCAGATGTCGAGTGCACACTCAAAAGGGCACTACTGTCAGCAAAATACAGGCTGCATGCAGGTAAACCACATTGGACTAAAGGACAGGAACTAGTCATTGTTCAGTTCCAAAAGCAAAGACACTCCAA